>NC_058051.1:12086454-12231454 GCF_020085105.1 Siniperca chuatsi | reverse complement strand
GTAATGGGTTTCAACGATCAAACAACTAAATTGCGAAAGAAATCCGTGAAATCATACGGCGGACATTTTGAGTGTCCCCTTCAGCCATGTAAATAGCAACGCTATGGCTAACGTAGCTTCTTTAGCCAAAGAGCTACAAATGCTGTTAAGTAGCTAGGCCATAATGCTATCCCTTATATTCGAGCAAAATTCTACAACCGTTGACAGTTGTATTCTGATGTATTTAGAAACCAGCCTCGGTATGATCGTTTCGCCAACCATGTTGGCCACAGGTTTGTGCATACGTTTTGATTATTTTTGGAGATAAAACTAATAACACGGAACCAGCCTCGTTCGTGTGAACAAAGGGACGGCCAGCAGCTAACGTTAGCTTGATTTCGACGACAGTTGTCGTAGCCGACTGTTAAAAAAATAACTTCAGGTTCCACCATGATGTGTGACTAACTGTTCAAAAATTATAGCTAACTTTCTAACGTCTCGACGGTAACTGCTATTGCCCGACTACATAACATTTTACGAAGAGTGGCACAAACGTTAGCGTAGAGACACAGCTCCTAAAACAACGTCAACGGTCGGGCATGTGACGGCCAGCCGGCAACATGGCATTTTGTGACGGCTCCTGGACTTTAGGAGGCCGATGAACATGAGCGATTAACTGACTGAAATTGAAGGATTGCCTTTACCAATCGTTTCTCGTCTAAAATTACTCACTGATTAGTTACTTGGAGAAATTGATAATTTACAATGGATATGAAACAAATTACCAAACAGTGGTAAATAGGTTAAGTTAGCATTGATAATACAACCATCGAGCAATCTTCCAACTGACATTTTTAATCTGTATTGCTAGCTAGCGTTAACGTCAGGACTAACGTTTTGCTTGACAGCTGAAAATTGTTTTACCGTGTTTAAGGTAAAAACCTCCCAACTTCAATAACGTTACCCCATTTAAATCAAACACTACTTTAATTTAACACCCCACACGGTATACAAAATCGGGAGAAATGTAAGATATGCTGTTAGCAAAATTAACGTTTATTTTGTAACTGCTAATCTGCCAGTTTCAAATATGCTATGTGAGTTAACGGCAATATCAGACTGTGAACGTCGTAATTCAACGGTTAATTGAACCAGTGATCGGCTTGTTAACATTAACAACCGTCGCTTCTGCGCATCGCTTCTGTGTACCAAACCACGTTAGCTAACTAGCTAATTTCCAGTAGCCTTACCGATGACCTTCTTATCCCCCGCGGAAGCTGCGGCTGCCGGGCTGGATGGGCTCTCCGCATCGGCAGCAGGCTGCGGCGGTTGTTGTGTCTCGGCCTCGCTGCTCATGGTTACTTCTGGTTGGTAATGGCTTCTGCCGGCGGCGGCTCTCTGCTATGTTTCCCGGTGCTAGATGGTAACCTGGGCCGGCGGTGGTGGGGGCTACTGCCTTCGGGCTCTCTGCTTTCCTCTTTCCGCTCCCGTTGCCGATCGAACTGGGCAGAATGAGAAACTGTGCCGGGGAATGTTCATGGTCGGGGGTCCGCCCAACTACTTCTCGAATTGGTTGGAATCTGTAACGAAAAACAAAACGCGTTCCCATTGGCTAAGGCAATTGTCAATTTCGTTTGAGAGAAGCGCTTGCTATAAATGATTGGCTAAAGGAGAATGTACCTGTCTATTGTCACCTCCCCACAGTAATGTCAAAGCCAGACAAGTCAGACAGATAACCGTGACAGTGACACTTTTGGAACGGAGTGTCTGCTTGGTTGTGTCATGTTAGTTGACGGATTTTAACAAAGAGTGACAAAACATGATGACTTTAATTATTATTATTATTATCTTTTTCACAAGGATTCTTAACAAAGTAGACTGCTCCCTTTCAAAACCAGTTTTTGTTTAATTAATTTAACAAGAGCAGGCTACAACGTTTCGAGCCCAGGTTGACTCTGCCTCGAACAGTTCGTAGCTATTTTCTGGACTCAGCACCTGGACAAAAAAGGATGTGCGTGTGTTTTACACACTGATTGCTAGAAATAATTATTATAATGTCACACTTTCATAAAATGGCGTCATAAAATTGTCTCTTCATTTCATGTCTTTAATGTTTGGGCAAAGCAAGCCTTCAGTTCAGTTGACGTATTCTGCTGAACAGCTGTCATTAAGAGACCCATTGAGAATAAAAGTAGTTTGTCATGTCTCTCAAGCCTTGGAATATAATTATCATTTTGTAAACTGGTGCTTGCCTGAGGTTGGATGAAAAGGTTGTTTGTATGGCTACCATCACTACTAACAAAATATTACATGCCTAAAGACATTGCACGCTATCAGTAGCCCATGTGTACTGGGTGCAGCCCTGTGGAAATTTAATGAGGGATAACTGACCTTATTTAAGGGAAGGATTAGGAAAGCCTCAATATTTTATTCACGGAACATGATCTAAATGTTATATCGTTCATTTTTACGGCATTGTCACAGTTGCAATGATAGTACCATTCAAACATACATGATTTAGGAAGAGAGCTCATTTTGGTGTGTTGTGCAGATTTGTTGTGATACCTTATGATCTTTTTAAGCAGAATAGCCTAACCAGGGACAGGGGTCGCAAATTAGCCTTGGCTAGAAATCCTACATGCAACACATCTGTATTATGTTATTGTAACCTGTTGTGATGTTTTTTTTAATTGTCCCTGATAAATAAACTAGTTCTCATCAGCCTGTACACAGCCTATCAATGTCAACAGCTATATACTGTAACACCTAAACAACAACTGAATCCGCTATTCCATATTACAGGACATTTCTGGAAGTACCCCTACTATTACAGTTGAAATGTGATATTATTATTAAGAGATTAGCCCCAATCATTAGTTTACATACACAATAACTGTAATGTTCCTTCACAATTTAAACATCAAGCATGGTATTTGATTGTGTCCTGATATTATTCAGGATTCACAGGGAGGACATTGAAAATGTTGTCTGTCCTACTTTTCTGTAAATTGTCTTAGATGGTTACACTTCTCAAATTTTAAGGGTACACTAAAGCTCAAATAGTGACAGTGAATCCTGATATAACAACGTACAATTTGCTTCTCCTGTTATATTGCCCTGCACAATAAACAGGTTAAATGGAGTCATTATCCTGAGTGAATTCAGAAGCTCCACTTCCACTAGCACAGAGCAGACAGACTGAGTGTGAGACAACCCCACCACAGCCCCCCACCCATTGTCATGTTAATGCTCCACTGGCACTGTTTATGAGCACTGGCTGATGTGTGAAGAGCTCGCTGTTAATGGCCGAGCCCTGTTCTCCCACACAAAGATGGGCTTTAGCATTGACCCCAGGAAGCCTCCCCACGAAGAGATCCCCCCCTCCAGAAAAAAAACACAAAAAAAACTTCTTCCTGCCTCCATAAGAACACAGTCTACATCTGAAAGGATTCTTTTGTGCCAAGGGAACGGGGTCCCAGGCAGAAGAGGGAGAGCGTGGATGGGGGAGGGGGTCTGGTGGCTTGGATTTGTATGGATGGCTGGGATAAGAAGAGGTAGCCATAAGTTCAGCAGAGGATTTCTTGGCTCTGGAGCATGTGCCTTGGAGGACTCTCGTGCCTTTCATTGTAAAGTGTTTCCCTCCTTTGCTGCATGGTGATGTGGTTGAGATTATTACCCACTATCACTTCAGAGTCCACCTATACATCTCTGCACAATTCCTCATTGATAAATTCAAACTCTTTCCAAGCCAAAGACACTGAGGGAATCATCCCTGTTTTTTTCTAAGGTCAGAAACATATGAGGATGTGAAAATTATCTAATAAAAGCGACCAAAAACAATGCATTCAACACTGGGTACATAGTGTTCTTACAGTATTAGTATTAAATGCGGAGTTGAATGCAGAGCAGTTTCTAAAAAAAAAAAAAAATGGATATGCAACTAGTTTCTTAAAATACACATTAAATTGATAAAATGGTGGATTCAAATAAATACAAAATTAAAATGGCCTGATAGACTACTAATAATTTCAGATATTTTGTTTCTCACTTGTAGTTGGTCTTGAACTTGGTTTGGCTACTGTTAATATTGTAATAAATACATATATTTTGTGAAACTGGTCAACAGTAATTAAAATTCCTTGCTACTGCTGTGAGCCTAATGTCAAAACTGTATGTGCATACCTTAAATAGTATTGACACTTTTTGACACTATTTGGGGTTGAGATAACAACATTAAAACTTTGAATACTGACAATATAACAACCCAACAATGTTGAAAAAAACAACAACTCTTAAGTATAATGCCATTTATAGATGTCAACAGATTTCTACAAACAAACAAGATCTCAAACAAGAGAAATTTTTATAAAAATGTAAAACAATTTATTGATAATAAATGATACACAGTGTGGCTGAATTAGGAATGAGAATGTTTCACATGCCAACCAATTTTTTCTTTAGGCTTAAAAAAGTCAAATTTTCTTATTTGTCTTTTAATGACAGGATACACAAATTGTCTCCGTTTGAACTTGGAAAAACATCAGCAACAGCGTTGAACGTCAAGTTTCACAAAATTCATTTTAATTTTAAAACCCACCTCAAAAGTGAATAATCTTATTTGGGTTTGGATGAAGCAGTTAATCTGGAATCAGGTATACCAAACTAAGAAAATGGCCAAAATGATGTACTGCTGAAGTCCTTCAATGTGCATTATGGGAGAAGGCATCCAGATGGGAAAAAATATGTGGGTTGCTGTTTGCTGATGAGTATTCAAATAACTATGAGACACTACTTCATGTGTACAGAGGTTGTGTAGTTCTCGCATGGTGTTGTGAGCAAGCTGGATCACATCTCTCCACACTGTGCAATGACGATGGGGAGCTTGGGCTTGTTGTTGGGTCCCGTAGGAACATTCTGATGGGAGGAAGGAGCACACATTTTGAACAAAAAACTCAACTTTAAAACAGTGATGTAAACATTACACCCAACTAAAATGATTATTGGGGATTTATGCACAAAACCAATAATCTAATTACTTATTACATAAATATGATGTAGTACAAGATTAATTTACTGCCAACTATTGGGTTTTAGTCAGAGGTTGGATGCCTGCTTTGAAATATTTGTGTCTGAAGTCTTAAACATCACTGTGGAGATGAAAATGTTCAAGACAGTGAACATAAAGGTTCTGTAAATGAGATTCTGAATATTAATATAGCAGCAAACAACTATTTGCTATATAAAGATATAGTGGAGTAATGGCGTCCTGAGCAGTGGATGATGTCACACCCCCTCTGCCTGTATTGTTATCGCAGCTTCTCTGTGCTTTGTTGATATAGCCGCACATGCATGTTAGTGCATGTGAGTGTCTCGTGTGAAAATGTTAGTCTGTGAGGAGAGCTGTGTCTTTTCTCATCTAACGTGGTGAATTAAGGACTTTATTTCGACCAAACCAGAGTTGGTGATTGATGGAACAGTGGAAAGACTAACAAAGACGGTTTTGGTGAGTTTTATTTTGTTTGTTTTTCAGTCTGGTGGCGGACAAGAGCGATAAAACGGTCGTTTCTGGTTAAACAAAAAGGATCTTACTGTTTAACAAAAAGGTCTATCTCTGTAGGGATCCTTTCCATAATGTTGTCAGACACTTAGAATTACAATCTGAGCCTGTCAGTGGCAAAACCAAGCACTTTTAGTGGACATACTTTGATGGGCGCATTTGTCCATTTTGATATGAGATGCTGGTGCTCTAGTGTGACATTTAGTGGAAGTGAATGTTGCTTACAGCTCCTTTTAAAAATGTTAAACAAGCATTAACATTCTGAAATATGTATGCAGTCCTCTTCAAAACTGATTTGATTTGAGAGATGCTTGAAATAATTGGAGGAAGGTAACAAGTGAGTGCACGAAGTACAGTAAGCCTAGTCACTTTAAACATGTTGCACAATTGTTTTTACGCTGTGTTTAAGCTTGAATCAAATTTTTTATTTACACCATTATGAGTGGTCTACCTCCTCTCAGGGTTTTGCTTAGTATTTTGGTAAATTTACAGATCAGACTAAAATTTCTTCATTGATTTATTCCTGCCAAAAGGAATCACAGGATAAAATTCTTACCATTGTAACAAATATATTAATATAAATTAATACTACAATGAGTTTTTACCTCAATTTTTCTCATGATCAGCAAACCATCGACCACTTTTCCTGAAACAGTGGTGAACAAGACAATTTAACTCATAACACATAGAAATTGAAATAGAGCTCTAAATAAATATGAATGCAGAATTAATAATGTAAATGTACTCACCAAAAACAACATGCTTCCCATCTAACCAGTCACATTTAGTGCAGGTAATGAAAAACTGACAACCATTTGTCCCTGGACCACTGTTTGCCTGAGTAAGACACACATTATTGAGGAATTATTTGTCTATATTGGTTAGGGTTTATTCACTTTGAATGGATTAATCAAATCTTAATTAACTTATTTTAAAACAGGATAATACAGGATATATACAATTATTGCAGAAAACCCAACATCTTAATTTGGATGAAGTCAAAGTAAATAGACCCTTTCCTGATTCAGCAGTGTCCTTAATATCTGAGCATGGATCTACATACATACCATGGACAGAAGACCAGGAGCCGAATGCTTCATTCTGAAGTTTTCATCTGCAAACGGACCTCTGTAGATGCTGCAGATACCAGTTCCATCACCCTACACAAAAAGACGAAAAACAGTACATAAAGATAGGGCTCACAAAGTAAAGAGAAAGCTATGCATTCAGAAAGTTTAGATGTGCTGTAATTCACAACATGCACACCAGGGGCAAAAGACTGAAGTCTTATCATCCTGCTCAATTGAAAATTCAACTGCAGTTTGGCTGACATCATGGCAAGGAGAAATGGTAGATAGTTTCATAAATGCTTCTGAGATTATGCCTCAGTTCCTACAGCAACATACTATATATTTCATCCACTGAGGCTATCTACCACCTTGCCGTTGGATTTGAAAAAAAAAAAGGCCTACTAGTTCAATAGCTTTTAAAATATTAATTTCTTCATATTGTTTATGGGAAAAATCTCCTGTTACCTCATTTCACACTCAGATCTATCTAATACTGTTCCACTCCAAGCAATAATCCGAGATTACTGTTGGTTTCCAACATACTTTCCCCTTTTTGTCCACTCAGGTGAGGTTTAGCACTTAGCAGAAGAAGCATTACATTTTTGTTTGCTGTAAGAAACAGGCTCTCTGGAATGATTATACTGTATGTCTACTTGTGTCTGAAATGTTCTCATAGCTTTCTGTAGCCTTAATCCAAGCAATAAATGCAAACAATGACAGATGTAAGACATTAAACCTTGAATTACTCTTTACTGCCATCCTAAAGATGCAACAAGAGCACTAACCAGACAGCAGAAGAGGTGTGCATGTACTTACATTTACAAAGTCCCCCCCTTGTATCATGAAGTCTTTGATCACCCTGCCAATGAACAATAAAAACATCAGTGCAGTCAGATTTGCTGAGGTAAAAGTGGTTATACAAAAAGCAGATTTAGACATTCTGATGCACAAAAAAAGCCACAATAAATGTACTTTGTTGTAAAACAATAAAACATGAAAACGTCCCTTAAAAACACAACATTTTGCCTTTAGAACTATAAATATTAAGAAAAACAGGTACAGAAACAGCCTGAATGCCAGGGGCTGTTGGTGGATACCCAGGGGAGGCTGCTCCAGGAAACAACCAGGTTAAATATCAACTCTAAAAGCCACCAGAGGGTGTGGGTTTCTACTTGAATTAAAGTCATTCAAAATCATTCAAAAGATATTAAAAATCATTCCAACATCCAAGCACAATGTGAGCTATACAAATCAAGCTGCCATGTTGTGTACCTGTGGAATGTGCAACCTTTGTAACCAATCGGGACTCCATCCTTCCTGTGGGACAGAAGTTTGAGAAAGAACAAAATGACATTGGCAGTAAAGATAAACATACTGTATTGAAGTTATCACTTCTCACAAAGCAGGCTTGTCTGTGTATGTGATGTGGGTTTTCACAGGAAATAGGCCATCATTAAACATTTAAAAAAAGGGACAGGTCACCCCAAAATCTAAAATACATATTTTTCCTCTTACCTGTAGTGCTATTTATCCATCTAGATTGTTTTGGTGTGAGTTGCAGAGTTTTGGAGATATCGGCCATAGAGATGTCTGCCTTCTCTGGAATATAATGTGGAACTAGATGGCACTCGCCTTGTGGTGCTTAAAGCGTCAAAAAAATACATTTGAAAAACTCAACAGCAACGTCTCTTTCCAGAAATCACGACCCGGTTACTCAAGATAACCCACAGACCTTGTTGTGAGCAGTTTCATGTAGAAACTATTTTCTTTCTACCAATAGTTCCTACATGAAACTGCTCACAACGAGGTCTGTGGATTATCTTGAGCAACCAGGTCTTTCTGAGAAGAGACATTGCTGTTGAGTTTTTGTATGTATTGTTGATTTTGGGGTGAACTGTTCCTTTAAGTAGGAATGAATACAGAACACGCTGCAGGCTGAGATACATGTTTGGCTGGCAGCTGTTCAACCATCTTTTAAAGGATCCTGTTTTATTGTAGCTGGCTGAGGTGTTTACAAAAATGCTGTTTAATTTGACTGACAGTGTGTATGGAGAGACTTTTTTGCATATGGGAACAGCATGAAGGACCCGTGTTGGTTGCATAAAGAGCACCTGGTCCTGTTAAATGGTCTCATATTCCCTCCATGTTTGATAACCATGCAGAGCATTTATCAGCCTCGGTGACTCAGAATAGCTGCCATAACAGTGCAGATCCACTACCATGTTTAATAGCTGACACCATACATTGTGTATTAAAAGCTTCCTTTGGCTTTCTCCAAATAAGCCCATTCAGAGAAAGACAGCTCATTAGACTATTTGTTTTTATTTAGTACATGGTTTGAGCCTTGTGCTTCTCACAGCAGATTACAGCTCTGGGTGTACTGGCTAACAAGGTGCAGTTTTTGCTAAGACTTGGAACATTTTAAAGGTTATTTAAAAACGTATTTAGCGATACGTACAGCGATCATGCACACATGTATATACCCTTCAGATACCTGATTAAGCATATATGTGGCCAAATAATTAGGTTTCATTAGCAGTAACCTTTTGTGTTAAATCAGGTTTCTCCTTGTCCCTAAACCTGATTCTCATTTTCATGTTTCAAAAACCAGGTTGCTGCCAAATGCTGGGACTAATCAGATTTCATCATCATTCAGTGCATGTTAAGACAATGTATGAATGTGTGACCAGTACAGGATGGTCAAGTAGTATTTGTGTACCACCAAAGAACACAGCCCTTCACTGCCTTACCTGAACTCTCCAGTGCAGAACTGCCTGTAAGAGATGATGAAACTGTAAGTAACATCTTTGGAAACACTTGGAAATAGTCTAATTCGTGTTAACATATATACCTGTGATTTCGCATTTCTCTGAAATTTTTAAAAACAGACCAAGTGATCCAAAATCTGAGCAGCCTGTGATGCAGACTCTCTCCTTACCGGAAGTTCTCCGCTGTCTTTGGAACCACATCAGCAAACAGCTCTATCTTCATCCGTCCGACATCCTGACAAACAGTTGAACACACAAAACAAAGAGATACCCAATTAAGACAGAAAAATATACACCTAAAAAGGTGGGACAACCAGTCACGCCTCGGGCGAGACTAAACAGAATGAATAGAAAGCCGTCATTCTTGTTCCTTCTCTATATGACACTGACAGCCTCATCTGGACTAACTAGTTACACCCAGAGACTTGGCGAAAGCATTTAGCTCAAAGATATGTTCAACTGAAGGCCCGGTATAGGATTTCTTCTCGTCTTTCTTCCTTCTGGCCTTGAATACAATGACACATTATCTGATTCCTTTCAGTTCTTTGTTGACCTTGCTGAAAACATCAAGTACACAGTTTCATCTCAACAACAAGCTATTTTGTAGCAGTTCTGATAGCATTTCCCAGAGGTCAAAGCATATGTAATAAAAAAGATGTAAATGGAAAGACGCCACAGTCATGATGCAACACATTACTGGACATTAAATCCTTTATGAGCTGTGTGTTTACGTGCGTGTGTATGTGTGTGTGCGTGTGCGTGTGTTTGGCAGCGTGGGTGTCTGTTCACCCAGGCTTCCCACAACCCAGAGGGGCATGCAAGTGGCCGACTGCTACAACAATGTCTGCGTGTCTGTATCTGTGTGTGAAAACAAACAACGTGCTGGTGTAAAGAGTGGTGTGTCCCCATAACATCACTGTCCCTTCATTCCACACAGACAACTCACAGTAAAACAAGCAGCCATTGGATCTTCCGTCTTTGCCATTTAGACAGTACAGTATTGTTCATAATTATCAAGGCAATGAAATGAAATACAGAAGCTAAGTGCTGACACGGAACAAACATCAGCCACGGAACATTTGATCTGCTGGGGGTTTTCTCTGGCTGGAGCGTGACATCCATGTGAAGTCAAGTGCCTAACAAAAAGGTAAGACAACTTATAAACATAAAAAAGTAGTAGTTTCTTATCAAATAATACACCGATTTAAGGGTCTAGTGTTTTCATTTTGATAAATATATACTGTATGTACTACTTTTGTTGTGATGCTGGTAAAAGGGTGTCAAATTTCAAAGATCACTTCAGATTCCTTGAAACAGTAACAAAACTGTAAGGAAGGTGAGAAGGGTATCAAGTGTACGGAACTGATTTAGACACATGGCAAAAGGTTTGCACTTAATAGTCATGTTCAAGATTACAAAGTCCACATCTATCACACATACTTTAACTCCCCTGCAGCTTCCTCTACCTAGAAGTACATGGACGTTAATGTTCAAACCGAGAGCAAACAGTCGCACACGTCAAACAAACCAATAGAATTAAATATAAATCACCTTGTTTTATTTTACCAATAATGTTCTGTAAACTAGCTGCATGTACATGTTCGACGAGTACTGTGAAGAAGCATATTAGGACGTGTAGAGGTGCATTTGTGACTCATTACTGTTTAACATTTCTCATTGTTTAACTATAGCCTTACCCTTATAGGCTGATAGTTCTGTGACTAAATGTTGTCAAATTTAATTGTTAGGCGATTAAATCAACAAACTGTTCCAAGCTATTTTTGTAAAGCTAATTTATATTGTAAAACTTAATAATTTTATTATAATGCAATATGAAAATTACATGCTTTTACTCAAGGAGGAATTGTTACATTGGTTTTCAACTTGTACCCCTAAGCTACTGCATCAGGAGTATTTCTGCATACATAATTAACACTGTAGCCAGAGTATAATTATAGTTGGTCAAAACCCTAGACTGTTAACTTTTCAACAAATTGAGGAATTCATTAAAAGCATGGTATAACAGCTGCTGTTGTTATAGTTGGGTAGGCAAGTATTTCTGGGAAGCAACCTTAGGCCTCCAACATTTAACACCTGATGCTGTTTCCTGGGATTCCAGTGTAATTGTATAGGGACATGGTGCAGGCAAACAAAACCAGTCACAGGGTGTGGTTTCAACTAACAAGTTGTTAGTAGAAACTGCGTTTCCACGTGGATTGCCTGTTGTAGGACATGCAAATCGACGTAACAAGAGGCAGTCACATCTAGGGCAGGTCCCATCAGTTGTTCACATTCACATTAGGAAAGTGGAGACATAAAGACCTGCCTAAAAGGGAACTACTCCACCTGACAACAGTCACCGCCGAGTCTTGATGAAAGCATGCTGGGTCAGCAATTTACATTGCTGCAAGAGTAAAGCATCTGGATCTCTACTGAAACTCACTGGACTAGGACAACCTTGGGCAGAGAGGTACAGACTTATTAGGGTCACACATTGTTAAATTTCTGTTTGTTTCTTAACTTGAGCAAATGCTACATGCTTCACATGGCAGAACTTGCATTACCTGTTATCAATGTTAATCATGCAAAAACGAAATACTGGAAATTCAGGTTGGTGTGTGTGCTGCTGGAATCAAATACCATTGCTGTAACATGGAAGTGATTACATGTGACTACTACACGGAAGTCAGAATTGATTAGTGAGATAACGGCATGTTTTAGTTTGAATACAACATATTTGAGAACCAAAGTGTCTCAAAACTGAAAAAATATCTTTACAAAAAAATAGCTTTTTCAAATTTATACTTGTCAGTGTACTGTACTGACAGTGAGTGACACTGGAATCATTAGTGTTTAAGATTTGCTGCAAATGAGAAGTTTGGAGGGACAATTGATCCAACTGCTCTACACTGGACATACACCTTAACTGCACAAAGTGTTGGGTGCGATACAAAAATGGGACGATTAGTGTATGATTACACCAAATCTGGTGACAAAATAATGTCGCCAGATCCAAATGTGACCTCTCACTATTCAACTTTTGCCTATACTTCAATTTCATCAAGACACAGTTTTAAGAAATTAACCCATTGGTTAAATTTTGTCTGTGAAGCAAAAAAAGTTATAGTCGGTTAAAAGGAAGTAAATGAATCTAGTTTTACCATTGTGCAAAAGCAGAATGTTTGGGCAAAACACATATCAGGTTTTATACATCTATCCTTTGGTGGAGGGTTGAATGAGTCTCAGGTACTGGGTTTCCCGAAGTGTTTTATAGCAGAGGTGAGCCACCTAACCTGAAACAAAAACCACCTCCACTAATATCATTAAAAAAATAAATACACCTTTATGAAATATGACATCAAACCTCAGGGGGAAAGAGCGGAGGCGTTATTTTATGCAGCAAAATCATTATATTTAGTATGACTGTCATCTACTTACTAAAGTAAGTAGAGGACAGTCATAGTTGATTAAGTAAGTTGATTATGAGACAAGATGGGTCAGGATCTGATCTGGGTGGCTTAAAACCTTGGCTAAACAATTTCCTGGGGGTCAAACCCTGGTACCTACTCAACCATCTCTCAATACTTCATGCGTGACCAGCCAAAGGTTGTTGACTCATGCATCTATATTCTTTTTCTTCTTTTTTCTAATTATTAATTGCAGTCTATTGTTTGTATAGCCAAAGTTCCTAACCAATATTATCTTATCTTTCACAGCATTTCCTGGAGGACCTTGGTACGGAAGTGAGCACTGTTGCAGTAAGATAAATGCTTTAGTCGCCAGCATCTCCGGAAACTAGCCATACCGTCAAAATGCTGGCCATTATAGAACAATGGGGGGTCTGGCTGTCATACAGACAACACTGAGAAGTATCTGTTCCTTATACTTTCCAAGTTGGGACTGGACGCAATGGTCTTGTACTTATGCTGCCGGAAGCTGTGTACCTCCTTTTTAAGCATGTGCA
Organism: Siniperca chuatsi; assembly: GCF_020085105.1. Taxonomy (NCBI): domain Eukaryota; kingdom Metazoa; phylum Chordata; class Actinopteri; order Centrarchiformes; family Sinipercidae; genus Siniperca; species Siniperca chuatsi. The sequence goes on along the minus strand of NC_058051.1, from coordinate 12,218,116 downwards.
GCCTGTCCATCATCCTGGCTGACTTGGTGATGACATTGTTAATTACAATGGTGTGGTTTCTTGGGGCTGAAAGGTCTGTTGTGTCACCCTGCTTCCTCTTAGCTCATGCCTCAGCGACATATGGAGCACTGCCGCTGCCTATGATGTGCCTGGGTTTAATGGACTACTGTTTAGAAGATGCCTACCTCTGCAACCAGAGCACCTTCTGCAAATTCCTAAGGAACGCATTCTTGACATTGCTGGTGTGGATGCTAGCTGTTATTTACTCCTTTGGTGATGTCAAAGCTGAGCTGATGGAACTGGACTATATGTCAGGGATAAGGGTTCTTGTGTGTGAAGTAGAGGAGTCTACACTGATTACCTACTTCATTTTGGGGCTTTTCACAGCAGTAATTTGTACAATGCTGCCCTTTTGGTCAAGGATTCCCCAGTTGGTGAAAGAGGCTGACAGGTTATCTGAAATGAGGGAAGAACAAGAGAACCAGAGGAGCGACTTGTTGTTCATCTCAACCAACTATGGGGATACAAAAAACAGTGAGGAGAATTATCTGGAGGAGACCATCTCGCCACGACCACCTCTTTGGTTCAGCCTAACACTAGGCTTTGGTATGGTTTGGATGCCTTATCTCACTCTGTCTGTGGCCTGTCTGGTCTTTGGCTTTGGAGTACCTGCCTACATCACTGTTAACCTCCTGTGGTTGGAGTGCACCAACAGTTTACTGGTGGGTGTGGTGTTCTGGGTAAAGAGCAAGACGCTAGGGCCATACAGCCATCTACCAGAAAACGTGTGCTTATGGCACATTTACTGGCATTTGAGCAAAGGAACACAACAGCAGCAACTCCCTATAGCTGTGTTTAACCCATCAAAAGGGAAGAAAAACACTCACCTCTATGTGTAATACAAAAAATGGTGAACAATAAACCTGTTACATCACAGACCCGACAGCAAGTGAAAACCATGATGTGGGAAAGCTTGTAAATACTTTATGAAAATGAGCAAGCATCTATGAATGGTTCACCTGTGTGAATGCTGACAGTTAAAAAGCCTGGACACAGAAAGGCATCTCTCACCTCTCCATCAGCACATGCAGAAGTGCTTTTGAGCAAAGAAATGACATGAGACTGTCACTGGATGTCCAAATGTAATTGTGGAACAAAGTGTTGCTAAAACCAGTACCCATTAAGCTAAACTTTTGTAAATATTTACATAGATCACCATAAATGTTCTTTTATCTACATTCATTTGTATATGTTTTTCATACAGCCCATATCAATCTTAGATTTTAGGGAAATGCTATGATGACTCATTATTTATATGTATTCCTTTTTTACTTTCTGTCCCAAAACAGGTATGGCTTTCAAAGTGCTTTTCAATAAATATCCCGAAACAAAGTCCTTCATTTTTCTTTCACTAAACCATGTATTTTTCTTTAAAAAGAACCAATCTGTAATTATTCGGCAACGTACATTTAATTTGTCTCAATTTATTTGAAGGGGTTCAAAGTTTATTCTTGGCCTTAATGATGATCATGCGATATGTTTGAAAGCTCCAGAACTGCTACTTAATGGACCTTGTGATCTATGGGAGGAAGCGCGCATCTACTCAGGGATGAGAGGCTCGTGCTTGTAACAGTGCAGGATGTAAACATTAATGGCATCCTCCTCGGCTGAGCTCTAACGTTAGCTAGCTCAGCCAACAATAATATTCTAACTAATAGTTCAATGCTGCTAGCTTCCTTCTGAGCAGTGATACTGATGATGGGTGTAGTTCGTTAGAAAGAAAATAGTTCCTACATGAACTGCTCACAACAAGGTCTGTGGATTATCTTGAGTAACCCGATCATGATTTCTGGAAAGAGAAACTGCCATCTAGTTTCACATTATATTCCAGAGAAGGCAGACATCTGTACAGCCAAAATCTTCAAAACTCTGCAACTCACACTAAAACAACCTAGATGGATAAATAGCACTACAGGTAAGAGGAAAAATATGTGATTTAGATTTAGGGGTGAACTGTCCCTTTAATGTAGATAGCCAGTGGAGGAAGTGAATCTGAAAAATACCATGTCAGTAAAATTCTACATTTCTGTTAAGAAATAAACTTTGTATTTATTCTAACTGGTATGCATCAAAATGTGTAATTTTGTGTAAAGGACAGTTGTTCATGTCTCCAGAAAACTCGTACATAAGGTAGCTGAAACTTCATTCCACCCCTCTTCTTTCAGACAGTCAACCCACCAGCTTTTCCTCCTGCAGCAACCTTAACTTTCCCACTGTCAGTCCTTTTAAAATCTGTGTTGGATCTGAAAAAATATTTTAATACTGATTTTACAAATTAAAAAGTGTTTGTGTGTATATTCAGTGGTGTGAAAAAGTGTTTGTCCCCTTCTTGATTTTTCTTTTTTTTTTTTTGCATGTTTGTGACACTTTCTTTGTCACAAATCTCTTTCTTATGGTGGAGTCATGAACACTGACCTTAATTGAGGCAAGTGAGGCCTGCAATTCTTTGGATGTTGTTGTGGGGTCTCTGAATGGCTGAAGAAGAACAAAATGAAGACTTTGGAGTGGCCTAGTCAAAGTCCTGACCTGAATCCTATTGAGATGCTGTGGCATGACCTTAAAAAGGTAGTTCATGCTCGAAAACCCTCCAATGTGGCTGAATTACAACAATTCTGCAAAGATGAGTGGGCCAAAATTCCTCCACAGCGCTGTAAAAGACTCATTGCAAGTTATCACAAACGCTTGATTGCAGTTGTTGCTGCTAAGGGTGGCCCAACCAGTTATTAGGTTTAGGGGGCAATCACTATTTCACACAGGGCCATGTAGGTTTGGATTTTGTTTTCCCTTAATAATAACAGCCTTCATTTAAAAACTGCATTTTGTGTTTACTTGTGATGATCTGAAACATTTAAGTGTGACAGACGGGGGGAAGGGGGAAAACACTTTTTCACGCCACTGTATACTGTATATACGTAACTGTATATCTTCCTTGTAAATATAATTTAGTTTTCCTTTTTATTTCTTCCTTTAGTGCTACTTTTACATACTTTGTTCTATTCTAATGTTTTATTCTATTCTAATTTAAATATTTGTTTATACATTTTCTGTGTAGAACAGATGGGGCTATAACTGTATTGTATTGTGTAATACCGTATTGCACAATAAAGGTGAACCTTGAACCAAAACAAATCCAGACCTGTGCAGGCATGCAGGGTTTTCATAAGTGAATTTCTATAAACCAAGTGAAGTTCGGGTTTGATGCTGATGGCTGATATGCCCTCAGACAGATTTTGGTAGAATAACTTAAAACAACATTTGCGTTTCCAGTGATATGTTGGGTGCAGGTATGGGGGCCAAGCGTAGGACTTAATTTCACTTTTGAACAAAATTTACAAAACTGATTAAAAAAAATGCTACTGTGGAAATAATATAAAAGTTATCGTGAAGACAGTTGAATGAGGCTATATTTCATGCGACTGAAAGATATCTTAATAAATCTCAACTATACCTTAGAACCATTTTCAGCCACGTTTTTCTTCTTACAGTGTTTAACATGTAAACTCTGTAAAGCCCTGGTGATGAACTGTCAGGTCAGCTTTCGTCTTACAGACCACAACATGAATAAAGTACTATCTTAACTGCAATACAACGGGGGGGGGGGGGGACATCATACGTATTCGATCCAAAACTATAACACCCAGACCACCATTTCAACACTTATACCGTAAATGCACAGCAAGACGCTCACCACAATATAAGCCGCTAGGAGATAAATGTAGAATCTGCATATTGTTCATTGTTATACGTATCAGATATGTGTATAAAAGGTAGCCGTTTAAATACCACCGACGTAGTTGGACCTGGACTGGATCACAACTTTTCGCCAAAACATAACATTATGGTGAGATGCGGTAACGTTAACTCAACGTTAGCTGGGTTAGTTATTGTTAGCTAAACTCTTTATTCTACTCACCTGCCCTCCGATGGTTATGTCGAAGAAAACAATCGGGTTGTTGGGATTTGTTGATTGAACAGACATTGTGACAGTTTCGTCGCTTTTTAAGAGTGAATAAATATGCGATTTGACCAATTACACGCGAATAATTTGAAACTCCAGCATATGCGCTGTTAGGACCCACGGTGTCTCAGGAGGGACATTTTACGGCTCGCAGTTTGGGACAAAATACTGCCGTTGCGAGAAAGCGTGATAGTAAAGGCATGGATAAATTGGTGCCGTCTGGTGGTAACGTAAGATTGATAATTTACATGTAGAATAACAACAAACCACAACATTTACTCTTATTATGTAGCTTTGTGATTGATTGTGCTGTTGCACTTAACTTGTGAAGCCAGTATTTTTGTATTGCAGTAGAATACCTGCCGCTGTCCATAAGCCCGACAAAAGCATGTAACGTTACTCCAGTCAATCAGCAAGTTAATAATATCTGGCTTTACATTATGCTCTTTCTATAACAATTCTCAAAATCTTAAAACGACCTTTCCTATTATCCTTTCTAATAAGTAATCAATGTTTCTGAGTACTCTCTTGAGTACATATAAAGGAGCTGTGTTTTACTTTTGCACAAGGGTGCTTTCACATCTATAGTTCGGTACATTTGGGGAAAATTCACCAAGGGAAAACAGTGTTACTGCATTTTAATTCTGGTCCGGTTCCTGTTCACACAGACTTTTTAACATGAAGTTATACAGACTGACAGGTAACTCGTTAACTGGACAGTTTTGGCGATTGGTATCCTGCATCATCAGGACCTACGTGGGGAAAACAAATTCCGGTGACTGGCTTCACTTTATTGCTTCTGATGTGTATATTTTCTTTGGTGTCACAAAGAGCTCACGAAGCAATAACTAATTATAAGCATTATTAGTATTATTAGACTGCAAATCGACCGCATGTTACGAATAATGACGTGTAGACATGACAAAAAGGAGGCATCTTGTACAGTAATGATTCGGGGCTTATTGCTGTCACACACTTATTAATGGACTTAATGAACTTACCAAGTACACTGAGTAGGATACAAGCACAACGTTTGAACAACTTTTGACTTACTAATCGGGGAAAATACATGCGCTGACGTGGTTACCAAATGATTTGCATAAATATATGCATGGGTTTTACAGATCAATTATAAGATCCCTCCCTGACATATTTCACGATCAGCAGATGGATACATTAGTAGTTTAGCTTTTGAAATCATGCTAAAATCACAAATGTGCTATCATAAAATCCTGTGGTTGGTTCGTTTGCACATCACAAACTTGGAAGCGGATGTTTGGTCCGCACCAGTTCCATGACAGTTTTCACACCAGCCCAAACGAACCGCACTAGGAAACGCAAACGCAACAGGTTAGGTGTGAAAGCACCCAAGAGTTTTAAAAATGTGCCTTTACGTCTGCAGAATGTCAGTGTTGTGTTGGACATTGTATAACATCTCACAGACATCATGGTTTTTGGTAAGAGTTTTATTTTCACAATAAAACGTAATTTTACAATTTAACATAATGCAAAGGTGGTTCCACAAAAAAATAACAAATGGCAAAGTGACTACAAAGATTTGTCAAAGCTGTACTAAAGCACCATGATCAACAAAAAAACATTTAGCAATAGAGGTGTCAAACAGACTCTAGTGGGTCAGCAGGGAGATAAAACGCAAAATGCCTTAAAGAAAGAATGTTCTATGTAAAGTAATATGGTTTCTTGACATTGACACCATATTCTGTGAGGGCAGGAGTCAGGTCCTCCATAGTCAGAGTGTACTTCTTATCCTATATATAGAGAAGGGAAAAAAAAACAAAAAACAGAAAACGATAAACTACGAGGAACAAAATGATCAGAGCATTTAAAAAGGTAGTCGATAACTACCTCTGTCACCATATTCTAACAACACTCCTCTTTTCCTTCCTTCCTTCCTTCCTCCCTCCCTCTCTCTCTCTCTCTCTCACTCACACACACGCACACACGGCACTGTCAAAATATTGTATGCAGGTATTACATTTAAAGCACATGTTAAAAACACTGACCTTTGTCTTACTCCTTGAGCTTCCTGAGGCAGTGCCCTTCATTTTACAGTACTGCAGCGCATCATTGGCAATGTCTGAGATAAACTTCTGAGAAGCGAGGGAGATCAGACGGATTCTAAAGAAATGAAAAAGGAGAATCACTGTTGTGGTTTTCACTGTCTGTACACAGCCAGCCTGTGTCTATCTATCTATTTATCACGGAAAAACAAACTAATAAGTCCTCTGATAAGAGTACCTCTGATCTCATTTCCACTTTACCTGAATGAAAGCTGTTGAACTAAATTCAGACAACACTGCCATCATCATGAGCAGTAATTAAGACAATCTATCCAAACTACAAATTTTGTGTTCCCAAATCATTTGAAGAATGATAATGATGCAATATGGCAATGATCAGATTTGTTTTATCATGTCAAACATAATTCCCCACTCTCCTATCTCAGTTGACAAACCGTAGCATGGATCTAGCTTGTCCCCCCCATTACTGATTCAACACTCAGAAAAGGGTCACATCATCCTTTTTAAGAATCTATCCATACATTGCCTATTAGCTTACAAGGGATTTTTTAAATTCATAATTTAAACATTTAACTCAGATTCAGTTTCTCAGATCTTTAAACTTCTAACAAGTCATGTCAAAATATTTTATATAGTGCTTTTAAACCAAGGGCTTCACAATGTGCCTCTCATTCACCCATTCAAAATTTCATTTGTGCCTGCCCTGTAAGTTCGTGGTTATGACTTTAACTTTTGAATGTGACAACTAATAACAGCACTGTGATTTGTGTCATTTGGTTCCATGGGGTAGGGTCTATGGGGCAGACACTCACAGAAATACGATTTGAGCGGCCAGAGCATCCGGACTGAGACGCATCTGTAGAAAGCCTTTCAAACCACCTCCAAATGTGGCTTGGATCCAATTTGCATTTCATGCGGTTTTTTGCTGTCCAGACTTTCTAAAAATCAACCTGGATATGCCGGGATTTGGGCTGGCAGTCTAAACAAGGCCATAGAGTCAGTCATTGTAGAACTTACATTCTTGGATCAGAAGCCTCAAAGCCAGCCCGGTTGAGGTAGTATCCTGTAACTGCATCAGGAATCTGAAAAAAATAAAAACAAAAGAGCAGACTTCAGCTTGTGGTCAAGATCCACATAGCCCACATTCACTGCTACTGAAACTTATTTGTGAAAAACATTATTCCTGTATGTCTGCCATTCAGTGATAGTCAGACAAATGAACTGTAGCAAGAACACTGGTACAGCCTCTGACCACTGAAGGAAACTAATAGCATTTTCTAAGGAGTACTGTGGTTAGTAAATAAAATTTCTTTTTCACTAAGGGTAGGGGGATCTGAAGTTGTCATGAACGTCAATTGAATGTTGTAAATTATATTACGATTTTATTATACTGTTTATACCGAGGCAAATTCTTCAGCAGGGCTGCTATATGGCAATTTTGGATTTACAGGATTTTAGCATCAATTTGAGTGAGTGTGCCATGCTTTTTCAGTTATTTAATTCACTGGATAAGCCAAAAACAGACTTACTGTACCCCATCTGTATATTTATATATAAATAGTTTCTTAACTGAATTTCCATTAGGTTTGGTGATGGTGATCAGTTAATGTGGCTGGCAGAGTATTCAAATGTGCCAGGTGTTTCCAACACTGACCGGAATTTAGCTGTTAATAACTTCTACATGTGCAGTGTTTTGAATTTCTGGTCTTTCTGACAACATGTTCCCAATCTGTGAATGCTGCATATGGTTAGCTGACTGACAAAACTTGACTTACTGTGGGAGTGTACTCTTCCAGCTGCATGAGGAAATCTGCCAGGGGGGTGGTGGAGATGGCAGGCTTTACATCTCCATTGGTGATGCCACCAGGAATATAGACACCGTTGGAGACAGATGTATCTGCTGATGGTGTCACCATGGACGCTGAGGCTGAAGCTATAATGAAAGTGTTCGGGATGACTTTACGTGAAATTAAAGAAACAAAATTGTATATCTATCTGCTGCATTTCACAAATAATGAGATGTTACAATTTTTACTCTTAGGGAAAGGTTTTGTAGTATTGTCTAAACCAAGGTCGTACAAAGTCCAAACCCTGTTTGCAAACAGGTGTTGCACAAAATTCCAGGTCCACACATGATGATGCATGCAAAATAATTAACGTACTTGCATATATATTGTGACACGCAAACAAATCATCCATCTTCAGTAGAAAAAAAAATAGCTATCCTACTTTGAACTAACTGTTTAGCACAACATCATGGACAACAACATTTGCCAAAGTCACTTAACGTTACCATTACTCGTGACCGAAGGGATGCTGCTGACGTTGGTTGTTGCATTATCATTTGCGATACAATTACTTGAAGTTGAAGACGGTGTAGATGATACTCCAGTTGTTACAGACTGATTAACATTGTCAATATTCATGTTGATGTTAATGTTAGCTAACGCGCTAACCTTGGCTAGCTAGCACAGAGAAATGTCCAAATTTGCCAAAAAGCGCGATCCCGTGCTATATAGCTCTAAGAATAGTCTTCTACAAAATACTGTGTTGTTTAGTAAAGCTACTTTTGTAACTTGGAGAATATTAAAATCACAGAATCAGTTGCTAGCTAGCATCAGAAATGTTTGTAGCTACCGTGCACAAGAAAGCTGAGCTCACGCTGCAGAGCTAATCGCGTCATGTGACTCTAGCTGTATGTATGGATCGGATTTGACGAAGGTAGCCGAATATTTCCGAAAACTTCGTTTGTCATTTGTTTGTTGGATTGTAGACTTCTTTGATTTAGTTGTGTCAGTAACTAACTAGGTAGACAAATGCACGGCTAACAGATAGTTAGTAATATGGATTTATTACCGCTACTAAAACCCCTTTACGCGTTATCCGCTAACTTCTAATTGTGTTATGTGAACCTAATTTAACACATCTGTCTTTGTGAAATACAAGAGACAAAATACATAAAAGACAGAAGTAATAATACTCTGGATAGGTAATTAAATGTTGCCTTCAGTGCTGTCGGAAATATTTCACAATATCTGTAGCGCGACGTGTTGAGGTATGTGGTGTTAAATGGTGATTCATTGGGCTGGCCTGCCTGTTAACCAAAACGACAAAAGACCCTCTTTGAGCAGAGCAATCTTTGGATTGCGAACTGTTTTATTAAGAGACGTAGATGACGTCCCAACACCACGCTTTAATTTATATCACTTTAACGATTGTCAATATGACTGCTGTGACCTTAATGACTCAAATGTGACCTCAGCGAGCCTCATGTGACACCGACGTAATTTCCCACCAGTCCACAAAAAGAAAACTTTGGACCTCGTCCTTACGATACGTGATTACAAACAAACATAGAGATGTATGTTTCAAACTTCTCCATCGATGCTATCCAGCAAAACATTATTTGCAAAAAACAAGAAATAACAAAATGGCTCTCTCTGTGGACTTGATGGTTATTTTTTGGAAAGAATTTGCCCAATATATTCGTTGTCACAGTATTGCTCATTTTTCATCACTATACAAAGTTAAGGCAAATTTATTTGTATAGCACATTTCAACAACAAGGCAATTCAAAGCGCTTTACATGAAACATAAAAGCAACATAGGGCAATATAAAAAGACATTTAAAAACACTTAAAAAGAGTTAAATAGAAAATAAAGATAAAACAGGAGAGTAAAAGTTACAGTGCAGTGTAAGAAATTAATCATTATTTGATTTAAAGATCTGCTGTTTGGTTTTTATCATGTCTGCAGTTCAGAAAAAAACAATGTTATATTATTTTTATTATTTTAGCTAAATTTCACATTCAGAAAAGTCAATTTTATAACCTTTTATTTAATTTTTTTGTAATTGAAATGCAACAGTACATACTAACTAGTCAGCACTCTACAAACCCCGTAGCCTTAAAGACTCTCAATATATGTATATTTGTATAATTGTCTGAACTGCTGAACCATTTTATTAGGGTGCATTTTTCTCTTTAGCCCTGCAAGTATTTTAAAACTAAAATAACAGTTTACGAGGAACAGTAAATGCAGCAGAAGGGCCTCGTGCACACTGTAGGAGGCGCTACGCAACTTTCTGACTGCTTTGCGGTTGGCTTTTTTTGTTCGAAGAAGTGAAGCACAACTGCTGCTGTGTGTTGTAGTGGTTGTAGTCATTAGACATTGGACAAATGCGGAAGTCTGACAGAAGGTTTTGACAGCTGTATGGGACAAAAGAGGTACTGAGCCAAACAGCCATGTCATAAACTGACAAATATTATTTACCAGAAACACAGTGTAACACATTTTAATGGGCTACTACAACTGTATTTGTTAGGGTCTTTAATCGGCGCATTTGGAAGGATAAAAGGCGGTTTAAATTGTTAATTTAGTCCACCTTCAAACATCTTAGATGTAACGTTATGGAATAAAAAAACAGATTATAGGAAGTAACAGTTATGATGCCCCTGACAGGAGTTGTAGAGGTGTTCGCCTCTGACTGAGTGTTTATTATCTCAGGCATTGTGTAAGGTCTGTCTTGTCTAACAAGGTTTGATTTGTTTCAAAGTTCACAGGGTGCCAGCATGACTTCCCCTGTCCGTGTCATCGTGGTGGGAGCTGGCAGTCGAGGGGAGAACTACTCCCAGTTTGCATCCATCCACCCTGAACGTGTGCAGGTCAGGAGAGATTTCATGAGACTTCATTAAGTTCATTTTGCTGAATTAATACTTTTAAAAAAATTTAAATGCAGGACTTTTCCTTGTAATGGAGTATTTTCCCCTGTTGTATTGCTACTTTACTTAAGTAAATGATCTATACTTATTTACTTATACTTTTTCCACCACTGCGCAGGTATTAAGTTGTAATGTCTAACAGACCACTTGTTATGCCCGCTTCATTTACTTAACCTCACCATTTCAGGTTGTCGGAGTAGCTGACCCAAGGAAATTTGCTCGCACTAAACTTCAACAGCAGCACAAAATTGTAGATGAAAACACATTTGAAGGTGAGCATCAAAAGAAAAAAAAATGCATTCAATTGTTTATAATTATCGGCCTCATACTAAATTATTGAATGCTCTTTTGCTTTAACTAGACTGGCACAGTATAGCTGAAAGAGAGAAGTTTGCAGATGCTGTGTTAATTTGTACTCCAGACCGCCTTCATAAGGTAAACATACAATATATGTGTATATTCTCTCTAATTCTCAATTTTAGTCTTCAGTGTACACACCTCATTATCAGTCTATTAAACTAGTTTGTGTTCCCCAGGAACCTGCAGTGGCCTTTGCAAAGAAGGGCTACCATGTTCTGCTGGAGAAGCCAATGGCAGTGAGTGTTTTGTAAATAAACATAAACCATCTTTGCATAGAGCATAACTTTAACGTTGGTATGGGTGTTAATTGTCCTACAGATTGATTTTTATAGTATTGTTTTGCATGTTAGTTTGTAATTCTGAATTTCGGTTAAAAAATTACCCTTTAAAAAAAAACATGTCACTATCACATTTCAGTGTGATTTAATGCACACAGCATAAAGATTATATTTCTTTCAAGTACATAGCAGATTTCAGAAAATATATTATTTCGTCCTTAAGTGTCAGTTTCTGAAATACGAAAACTGTCTTCTCTCATTTTTCCTTTCTGTGATTGCATTTGTGTGACACTCATGCCTTCCTTGCAATATGTGTTCACATGACTTTAGACAACTGCAGAAGACTGCACAGCGATTTTGGAGGCTTGCACTCAGAATGGTGTGATGCTATCAGTGGGTCATGTTCTCCGGTATGATCCCGTCATCCACAAGATAAAGGTGAACACTTTCTGTCACACTTTCCGTTTCTGAAAACATTTGACAGTTTTCTTCACCCTGCATGGGTCACAGTTTTGTTTAAAGATGTCAGTTTGGGTACTTTAATAAGGAAGGCTAAGCATATTTTGGCTGTTTAAGTTACAGAACACTGAAACTTTTTCTCACACTGGGACAAGTGGTGAAGAAAATCACAATATCCAAATTAGGATTTTGCCTTGTTTTGGTTAAATTTTTTTTAATTAATTGATCTTTTTCTAGGAGCTGATAGATGCTGGAGTCATAGGTAATGTGATCCATATTCAGCACCTTGAGCCGGTAAGAATGCAGATAGAAATAAAGAAAATAATACTGCCAATCCCTAGGGCTCCTCATTCATTAAACAGTAATAGTATTCTTGCTTTTAGCACATTCATTTTTTTAAATCAAGGCATAACTGTTAGGCCTACAAATTAGTCTTGTCAACCTCTTGTTCCAGGTTGGGTTTTATCACTTTGCGCACTCATTTGTTCGGGGGAACTGGAGGAATGAAGCAGAGAGCTCTTTTGCTCTTTTGGCTAAATCGTGCCATGACATCGACCTAATACATCACTGGGCTGGAGCACGCAGGTAAACCATTAGACAGCAGTCATTGATCAACTCCAAGCTCGTCTGTTCAGAAGTAAGATGCAGTTAACACTAAAATAAATAAGTAGGTTGGTCAACAGGGTATTCAAACAATGCAAGCAGGAACTAGATCCCTCACCCTGGTGGTTTTGTTGGACCACAGTCTCTGTGTTTCCAGGTGTTTCCAAGGTGTTTTCTGTGAGTTCATTCTGTTTTTCTTAAGATGAATCGTTAACATTGCTGTTTGTGCTTGGGAGGTGTGTGAAAGTGTCATCATTTGGATCTGTCAGCCACTTCCGAAAAGAAAACAAGGTGTGTGGTCTGTTCACAGTATTTGGCCTAATACAAAGAACTCACTATCACAAAGGAAACTAGTAGCCACTGCAGATATGAACAAACTGTTTTTTTTTAATTGTATTTTATTCTGTAATTTTATAAATCAATCCTTTTTTATTGCAGATCTATAAATGCTATGGGAAACAGCACATAACATTACTGCACTTAAATTCTTTTTCAGCGTTGCTGAGTTGTGTTATTGTGTCATTAAGATGTATTATATCAATGACAGCTCTCTATTGCACTATTGCTAACAGAAATCTCTATACTAAACATGAATATAATCACATCAATAAATTTGATGTTGCTAGTTTTTTGCCAGCCAACAGGTGCTTCAGATCGCTGCATGGATTGTTCAGTAGAAAGAGACTGTCCATACTCAGCGTGCAAAATCTACCTGGATAGAGTGAAACAGGTTAACATTTCAACACATGATTTTCGCCAATTATCTACTATACTTTACCATCTGTGAACATATTATTTTACTTGCTATACCTAATTGTATATGTACTGTATGTGTGCTAGGGTCACACTGGCTGGCCTGTATCAGTCATATGTCCGAGCTCGTTCCCAGACATCGAGTCAGTAACTGAGGCACTCAGGACTGGACCATATGGCCGCTGTGTCTACGAGTGTGACAACGATGTCTGCACTAACCAGGTTAGGAAACACTGGCTTTAAAACACACTCCAGACTGGCTCCTAATCTCCATGGCACAACAATATATATATAGTAATATAGTATCAGATTATTTCAGCTAATATTTCCAGACTGCTGCTAATACACCCAGACCTAAGAGTGACCTGACATGTTAGAAATCAAGGTAAACCATTATATATTAAACACTATCTCACTCTTCCCAAAAGGCCCAAAAAATAAGGAAATATTGGGTGATTTTCAAATAAAACAGTGAAGTATAGTCTGAATCTTTTATACAGTCATCTCAGATGTTATCTAGAAACTGCTGAATACTGTGTGGTATTACTGTATATGTTTTGCTTTAAGCAGGCTGTACTGCCTTGTTGCAACTGGCTGTTCCGCACTATGAATTCTAGAATTTGTGTTGTCGTTTACTTAGGTAATCTTTGTCTTTTTTTTTTTCTAACTCTGTCCAATAACTGTCCATTTTCGAAGATAGTTATTTAAACTGAAAATTCATAATTTACTTTCCTTTAAAAACACTGTATTTATGGAACTTAAGTTATGTACGGCCATTATTTACGTTTAGAAGTATAACACTTTTTCCCTTATGTCTTGTTTATCTGTCCTGCTTGCCCAGGTTGTTAACATGGAGTTTGAAGGGGGTCTGACGGCAGCCTTTTCAATGGTGGCGTTCACTAAGGAGATGTGCAATCGAAAAACAACCATCTATGGCAGCAAGGTAGGACTGGAAGGAATGTGAATTGCAGAAAAGACTTGGGAAAGAAATGCTTATACTTAGCATTAATACATACAAGCTGTGCTACAAAGTAAGGAAGCCAGCAGGAAAAAGATGCATCAACTTCTGGCTCAGAAATCAAAGTAATTCTACCTAAGCAAAAGTGTGTATATATTGTAGATAGAAGGAGGGTGATAATGAAAGAATGGTCAAAAGTACGTGGACACCCAAACATTATACCAATATGTGATTGTTGAAGTTGCCATTCCAAAATCACGGGCATTAATATACTGCTATAACAAAAAAGTTTCCACTCTTCAGGGAAGGCTTTCCACAAGATTTTAAAATCTGGCTGCAGAGATTTGCTCCAATTTAGCCACAAAAGCATCGGTGAGGTTGAGCACTGGTGTTGGGTGATATGGCTTTGCTCACAGTCGTCGTTCCAATTCATCCAAAAGGTGCTCAGCAGGGTGTGTGTATCTTCCACTCCAAACTGGAAAAAAAAAAAAAAAAACATTTTACTGACCACACTTGCATTGGGAACCTGTCATGTTGAAACAGGACAGGGCCTCCCCCAAAGTGTTGCCACAAAGTTGGAAGCACGCTTTTGTCTAAAATATAACTGTATGCTGCAGCATGAAGTGCTCTCCTTCATAGAAATAAGGGGCCTTGCCCATACCATCAAACACAGCCCCAGACCTACAGTACACAGAACATGTGGGGTGTACTACTTTTGGCCATATAGTGTACCTTGATATTGATATGTTATCAATCCAATGTGGCACAATTTTAGAAATACCATTGTTACTTTAAGATGCTTACACACCTGAAAGTTTTGAGAAGAGAATCACTTGTATGTAGATATGATGACAGTTGGAGAAATTCATTAATTTAACTCAGCTCAAACATGGTTTAGCTCAACTTAACTGTAATGTAGCCTTTAAGACCAGAAGAAAAAAAAAATGTAGCCACTGTATCATGGTATGACCAAACAAAATTATATTGTGATATATGTTGCCTAGCTCTAACTCTGCTTCTAAGATGGATGCATCAGCTAAATGTATATCTATATAATGAACTGTGTCTTCACAGGGGGAGCTGTCATATGATGGCCATGAGATATGCGTGTTTGACTTTCTGACCCAGAGATCAACAAAGCACACAGCACACAATAATGCCCCCAGGCACTTTGGCTTGAGTGGACATGGTGGAGCAGACTACCACCTTATGGATGCCTTTATTTCTGCTGTGGCGGTGAGTGCTTTTAAATACTGTTATATTTTTATTTCGTCAATGTATAGTTTCCTGTTTATTTTTCTCCTTGGCCCACTCCAGAATCAACTCATTTGGTGGTTGCAGTATATGAAAAGCTTTGATTTGAATCTTTACCTTAGATTGACAGTTGACCTATATTTGCAGTTGTTTGGGAACATTAAGGAATACGGACAAATAAAGAATATTCACTGTATTTACATTGTTGTGGGAGAGGCACTGATACTAAATCCATGTATACGATTTGGAAACACTGACTGTGATGGTTGATTAGCCTTGTGTGTGTGTGTGTGTGTGTGTGTGTGTTTGTTTCTGTGTTTTTGTGAGCGCAGAACAATGATCCATCCCTGATCCGCTCGGGTCCTGAGGAGACGCTGCTGAGCCATTTGTTGGTGTTTGAAGCTGAGCGTTCAAGACTGGAGAGCAGGGTGGTGTACTGTGGTGACATTAGCCAGAGCTAGACTGAAAAACACTTTGACAGGAAAATTATCTCACCTTAAAAATCAAACACTCTAGGGCCAAATCTTAGAATGTAATTAGGCAGATTATTTAGTGTGTGTGACTGAATAAGTGAACCTGTTTAGTTTTTAAATTATTTAAGCACTATGCCAATAACTTGATCATTTGTTGTATAGCATAATGTCATTTCTTGCGTCTAATGACAGTAATGTTTATGTAAAGTCAAGTTTATCTATATAGCACATTTCATACAACAGGCGTAGACTCAACATGCTTCAAAATAAAAGCAAGCAAGAAAGATATAAGATAACAACATATAAGATGAGGAGGTATTACATATATGGAAAAATATAAGATAAGACAAAATGGTATTACAATAAAAATGGAATAATATAAGTAGGTATTGTTATTATTATTAAAAAGGGTATAATAATGATAAAAATACTAATTCAAAACTGTTAAGTACACTCATTATTTCTACTAAAACATTGCAAATCTGTGTAATAAAAATTGTCTTTGAATCATTGTTTGCTTCTAATGTGCCTCTTAATGTCATCTCACACACAATATGACTTTTCCCAACTGTGCGCAGAATATACTGTATCTCAGGATATTCATGTATGCTGACCTGTTTGATGCCAGTAGATATGTCACTCTGAATGGCTTCTTGAAATGCTCAGGGCTTAAATATGAAAACTTACAACTGAGCTATGGAGAAAATAAATTAATTAACTGAAATAAATTTATTGAATTCGTAAGTACCACTGACTATGAACAACTGCATATAAATACACAATATACATAAATATTAAATATATTTTCTTTCTTTAAAGTTCATTTTTACCTTAAGCTAGTTACTTCTTGTTAAATAACTGATACATCAAAGCTTTACAGTATATTGTGTCTATCTAAACATTCACAAAAAAATGCATACAAGCATATTATAAAATAGCTTTTGGAAAATTTAAAAGCTCAGCACAGACTTGTTTCCGGTGGCTCCATATGCAGTACCTCAAGGCAGCTCTAAGGAGCAGCACCGGATGTAAACATCAGGTCAGTTTGTCTTCTTTTTCGTCTGAATCTGAAGGATAAATAATGAAAAACCTCCTTTTTGTCATGTCTGCCAGGGCATATAATAAACCTAATGAAATTAGCTATTGGATGATAGCTTATCTATAAAAAGCAGGTTATGTACCTTTAGGTAGACATAGAAGGGTTACATTTCATAACAGTTTAATAATAATCTACATGCGGGCTACCAGAGATTCATAACTTCTGTACTGTAAACAACCATTTCATCCACTGAATGGCTGACGTTATAAAAGTTTAACATTTTGCTAGGTACTGTACATTTTTTTGGAAGACATATTCGGTTATACTCACCCTCTTATTGACCAGTATCAGGAGATCTGCTCTACTCAGTGGCTCCTTTGCCTCCAGCAACACTGACTCTACCAAGTCTGGGTCATCACTGAGGTATCACAGAGATTGTAAATTCATATGTGCAGTTTTTTCAAGCATACATCAAACCAAAACGCTCACAAGAAGTTTAGTAATGACTATGCTATT
Organism: Siniperca chuatsi; assembly: GCF_020085105.1. Taxonomy (NCBI): domain Eukaryota; kingdom Metazoa; phylum Chordata; class Actinopteri; order Centrarchiformes; family Sinipercidae; genus Siniperca; species Siniperca chuatsi. The sequence continues at coordinate 12,200,642 of NC_058051.1, read as the reverse complement.
GCTAACAGTCTGCCTGTGACTGATTATTCTTTATCACTGATCTTTGAGCGTCATGTCTGATACCTGCACACTTATCAAGATTTTAAAAAGCACCTACTCAGGTGCAGGGGTCGCAGCAGCAGGGGTCAGGTTGACAGCTGGGGGGGTTATTCCCAGGAGCTGCCCAGCAATGGTACTCAGACTGTCAATGTCCTGGAGGAGAGAAAGTACATTAATATGCGGTAGCCATAGGCTTTTTTTTTATCAGTTTCTAGACTCCCATGTTCAATTTAAAATGTCTTTTCACAAATATGAGGTTGCTAAAAAAGCACCCAGTGGCCTTTAAAATTTCAGAAATCTACACCAGAGAGCGCAGCGGTGTAGGGGTATGCAAGTGACAAATAAAAAGGCACAGAGGCATCAATGGATTGCCAAAACATGAGGCAGTAGCTGGCTGAAGGCTCTCAATATGCAAAGGCCAGAAACTAAATACTACTGTATGTCTGCATCTGGTTTGTACTGGCTGTTGTGACAGTATCTCAATTCTCTGCTGACGAGGCATTTCATATACACGTACCCACTGGCTAAGGTTGTCCTGGAAGTGAAGATAGGACTGCAGAGTGAGAAGCTCATTGACTCTGTCCTCCACCATTCTCATGTACTCTTTGATGTTTTCATCCTGGACTCCACCAGTGGAGGCCAACTGGTCGCAGATCACTGAGCTGTCATAGCTGATCTGAAGCAATGATTCGATACCTAGTAAAAGTTGTGAGATATTTAAAAAATTATATTTCTACAGGACTGTTCATTTTATCTCCCACTGTTAGATGAAAGTTTCATTGTTTAGTATACTTGTCTATACTTATTCATTCATGGTGGAATAAGACAATATACAATACATTTTAAGTAAGTGCTGTGTTGGGATTAGACATTCACTAAGTGTATATCCTATATACATTTACAGTGTATATGACAATATGTGTTTTCTAGTGAGAAAAGACATACAACTTTCTAAACTCCATCACACAGTTTGCCATGTTACTGTTGCCCCCATTTGAAAGCATAACGTTATGCAGGGGTGCCCTATAATGTACCGTCTTTGAGCAGATCTAGGAGCTTTTCCATGAACTCAGCACGCTGTTGATAAACTGCCAGCTGTTGCTCGGTAGCCCCTTGCTTGATGGAAACTCTCATCCGAAGAGCGTGATGCTGCTTCTGCTGCTGCTGCTCCTCAGCAGCAAAGATCTCTCTCTCTCTGCAAAGCTTTCAGTCCAAGAAATAATGGAAGACAGCATGCAACCGCAATGACACCTTCATCTCTCTCCCTTTCTCTCCAACACACACACACACAGAAAACACCAACCTGAGATGTCTGCCTTCGAATGGTCTGTGCTTCATTGTGCTGATAGTTGATGAAGTTCAGTAAAGTGTAGATCTGCTCCTCCACTGATATATATATATATAAAACATATTTTGACTGCTGATAAAATGCACAACTTCCACTGCCTCAGTAATGTTTAGTGGGGACTTACTTTGTATGAAGTTCCTGACCAGTTTGTCCATGTCACTTTCATCTGTCTCGCTGAGGATTTTTTTGATAGCATCCTCAAAATCTTCCAGTCCCAATTCCTTAGACTCCATCTGCTTGCGTTTCTCCACTATGGGGACAAATGTGAAACTGAGGTGAACCTCATACACTACCATGTCCTTAATTTACCTATCCAATGGATGAATCTCGTACCACAGTTGCTGTATATAAGGAATGCTGTGTAACAAACTTTTTTTTAAAATTAGTCTTGGGTTACAGAACTCCCCAAAGGGACTTGTATTGATGAATGTCTCCTTATCCAGAATGGCATATTGATTCAAAATTATTAGATAAAAAAATTCATAAACATGTGCCAAAAAAAGTTCAGCAGGACTGAAATCACAGAAAATATAGTTGGGCTATACTGTAGTAATATTGTAATATAAAATCTAAAGAATTAATTATATAATTAATAACTTTATGTTTCTATATAATGAGAATTATAAATAATAAGTAACAATAGAAAAACCCTTTTGTCCTCTTTGCTAGGCATTTAGTTAGTCAAGAAGTAACATCTTTTAAACACAAGGTGTCACTAGTTCATTTGATTAGAAATCGGCACTCCACTGGCTTGGAATGACAGTGATCTGTTGTGGTAAACAGTCTGTGGTTTAGGAATAGAAGATCTCAAAATAGAGATATATCACAATATCACAGGATCGTAAGGGCCAAACTCATTTTGTGTTCAAAGCATGAGATTTATGGTCACCTTTTCTCTGGTCGATGTCCTGGTTTTTGCGTGCAACAGCCTTTGTGCGTAGGAAAGCCTCAAAGTTGCAGTAATGGGAGATTTCTTGTTCCAGGTTGCTCCTTTCTTTGATGTACTGAGCCACATCCTTATCATTCTGGTCCCTAAGCATCCTCTGTTTTTCGTGGATCTTCACACTAGGTGTAGCCAAAAATAGACAACAAACTGGACAGTTATACAGAGTGGATGCACTTTATCTTCATGAATCTAAGCTGTTAGCTAAGGAAAGAAATATATCAGTAAAAAGTAAGCCTCAACTGTATGACTTGAGCAAATTAAGTCTAATCTCATACATTTCTCGTTTGTTATCAAGGCACTTAATGATGTTCTCCATTAGATATTAAGACATTTAAGGAAGGTTGACAATCAGTCTCAGCTAGCATGCCCAGCTGAATGAGAGTGCAACTGCTTCTTTGTAAGCACTGTTGTCGCTGTCATAATAAATTCATCTTCCTTCATGTACCTGATGAGTAAAAATATAAATATACACTCTAACCTAACAATTGTGTACAGTGGGTCACAAGAAATCCAGCTAGATTTAGAGTACTGCAGAATGGTTTACCTGGCATTGAAGGCCTCAGTGCATTTAGTCATCAGGTTACAAATATCCTTGCGAATTGCATGCAGCTCCTGGATGAAATAAGACAAGTTAACAAGTTAAGTCTACAGTTGCAAAATATTACTCCTTTAATTACCCCTTCACTAGCCATCCCACACCAGAACATCTCCACTATCAACAGCCAACTCTTGTCACAAAACTCTCCAGCATTGGGGATTGTGTTTAATCTTCTGTTGTAAACTAATTTAATTTCCTTTCTGTGATTTCAAGAATATTTACTGTACAAATAACAGGAATGGAAGCATCATTCTGGCACCTCTACCTTGGTATTCCCGACTGATATTAAGTGAACCTACCTTATCCAACTGAGATTGAACATGTAGGAACTTTTTCTTCTCCACTTGCAGTGTCTTCAGCTCCTCCCTCAACTCTCCATTCCTGGTCATCAGCATACTGAAGCATTTGCGACCCTAGAAAAGAAACATACCTTAATTAATATTTGTGTTTACTAGTAACAGGTTTTACGGTGGAGTAAGAGTAACACTAACCCTGTACAGATTCTTATCTATTAAGCATGTGGTTTTTATTAAGTTGCTTTTGTCAGATTTCATACTGCGGTGTGTAGTTCCCCCACCAGTTCTCTGTCCTGCCAACTTCCTCTCCCATTTCAAAATCTGAAAACAAAGCCAACAAGTAGGGTCAACTGTGGTGAGAAAATCAGGTGGAATTCACTGTATGCAGTATTCTGTGAATGGTCCATGGGAAAACACACTTCACCTGATCTTTCAAAGATGCCACTTTGTCTTTTTCTGCTTCCAGCTCCTCATCTATTCTGTCTCCACAGGCCAACGTGGCAGTAAGGTCTTGAACAACACTAGCATCAGTCCAACGGTTAAAACAACTCTGAGAGACTCTGAGACTGCGTAAAAGGCCTTCACGTTCATCCTGGAGCCTCTGGATATCTCGTCTGATCACACAGAGACACAAACACATAAATACACATAAAGTTTAGACAAAACATGTAAAACTTACAGGATATAACAAGTTACACTTCAGGCAAACATGAAACCATAGTACAGATGCCTTTAAAAGCTACAGAAGTTTTATTGTTTTTAATATTTGCTGTTGTTTTTACTTCATACTCTTACTCCTTAGGATCTACAAGGCATCCTAGACTGACATAGTTTGCTAAAAAGATACTTCCATCTTGGCCTTCAATCTGGCCCAGAACCTTTGTACATGCATTCCCCTTTGATTTAATCTAATCTCTCTTGTGTTCCTCTGACAAGTAGTATTATGCACAAATGGCCGTAGTTCTGATTAACTGTTATTCAATGACTAAAAATACACTGAATTTAAAGATGACAGTCTGCACATGTTCATGAATACATAAATGTTTCTATAATTATATTATTAAATATATTTATCATGGACTCATAACATAATGGAATCTCTAAAATGCCTCTAGAGCTTGCAAGAATTGGTAAATAAAGGCTCATACCTGTCTCTGTAGATGAGGCCTTGGGTTTTCTTAGTATATGCCTGCTTTGCTCCCTCTGCCCTGCGATACTGCAACTGTAGTTTGTTCAGGTCTGTTTCTGCTGCATTACAAATATTCTGTAACTATGTTCCATATCATAATTGCTGTTTAATCAATTATAAATTTGATTTGGGACATAGAAAGGAGGTATTTTCTATCATTGGTGTTGTGTGATACCTAACAGTTAGCTAATCAGATTATAGTGAATCAAGCAAATTATTACTTATGTCAAACATAACATTAGCCCTCAAGTGGAAGAAGAAGAAAAAGGAAGTGGAAATGGAGTCAGAGGAGGAATCAGAGCACAAAATTGGAAACAAGGACTCGAGAGGATTTGAAAATAAAAAGAAAAGGAAGAAGAGTAATTCAAGGGATTCCACTCAGACAATGAAGAAAGAGTAGACGCACCTTGTTGGGATGGTAGCTGTGACACAAACAGACAGGATTTTCAAGGATCCACATGAGGTCGGAAAGTTTGTAGGAGGAAAGCTTGGAGATGTAAGATCGGTCAGGATAACAAGAAGTGGGATGGTTATCATTGACTGTGTATCAAAGCGTCAGAGATAGAGCCCTGAAGATTTGTGCATTTAGAGATCATAGCAGTGTGAATTGCTTCCCACTTGGATCAGAAGTAAAGAAGAAGGAAGTAGTAAGTGGTATGCCACTGACGGTAGAGGCTGAGTCACTTCGGGAGGTTGAAGATGTATGTGAGGCATGAAGGCTGACAAGATTCCAAAAAGGGGAGAAGGATGATAGTAATTCGGTGTGTTTGACGTTTGAGGGGGAATTTCCGGAAAGACTGTATCTAGATTATGTGTGTTACAGGGTGAGGCCATATGAGAGAGCCCCTCTCAGAAATTTCTGCTGTCAGGAATATGGACATGTTGCTGCAGTATGTAGAGGAAGCAAAAGATGTGGGAGATGTGGGAAGGACAACTGTAATGTGGAGGAGTGCAAAGTGGAGAAAGATAGTTAGTTAGTTAAGCTGTTACAATCCAGCAGTTGGCGGTAATGCAAGCTTATGGATGCAAACTGCCATAAAACTCAAAAGATGAAGATGAAGAAGAAGAAGAGGAAGTTAGCTCTCAAGTAACATGTCTATAACACAAAAATGCAGCTGCCTGTGATATTGGTTCAGACTGGGAATTAACGCTAACTAGTTGTGTGGGATTTAAACACAAAGTTGTTGACATGATGTGAATAGCGAGCTGCATAATAACTTACAAAAATCCACAAGTACTTGACTTCTGATAGCAGATGATCGCCCACTCATGTTGAATTATTGTCTGCCTTGAGACTGAAGAATAAACAAACATTAAAGCTTTACCAGATTGCTAATTTCTTAAACATGGTGACAGTACAAAATTAAATTTACAACTAAAATATCTTAACGTTAACGTTACATTTTAACTAACGTTAGCCTAACTAGCATTATTTGATAGCCACTAGCGTTAATAAATTAGCTAAAATAATATACGAGCTTTAGTATATTAACCACAAGTTAAATACTTGCCGCAAGTGTTCAAATGTTAAACAATACCAAACTGGCGTTAGCTAATCCTAGGTTGGTTAACGTTAGTTAGAATTTGCCAAACTCAGCTAGTTAACTAACTGAATTAGCGTTAGCATTATTTAACGTTAACCTAATATATTTAATTGGTTTCGGCTCCTTAGCTTAATCTGGAAGTAACTAAGTACAGCTAAAGATAGCTAAAAGTTCAAACAAGTTCGAGTGATAGATGGAGACCAAGATGTATCAAAACGTACTTATTTACCGTCTATGTTGGGTAAGTAAGCTAGCAAGTTTAATGCAGGTGCACCTAACCTAATGTAATTAGTGGGGGTTAAAGTACAACCAACCGTTAACATAGCTGTTATTTTGAATTCCAAGCTAGCTAGCTAGCAAGCAATGTCAGAAGCACTCTGCTGTGGAATGTGCTGAGATATTAGCAGTTAGTTAGTTATATTAAATCATCAGAGACATAAAATAAGTTAAATTAAATACCATTTTGTACCTATGATAAATGTGTATCAGAAATATGTTAACAATTTACAACAGAAATTAGCACAGGCAGATAAAACAACCAGGACTTCAACAGGAGCAAACTCACTTTTAGGGGGTGATGGTGCTCATGACTATTACTGCTAAAGTTGGCTTCAGATAGCTGATTAAGCTATGTAATCTTTATTGAAAGCAATTCAAAATTTTTCAAGAATGCTGAATATGTTACAGCAAACAATACTGGAAAAATTAACATTTCTTGTTATGGGATTCAGCTGTTGGCACTCATTTTGGGATTGCAGGTCTAAACTTGCTGAGGCAAAATGATGCCTGCAGGTATTTTTCCAGAAGCAGCTGCTGTTAATTGTTTGTGCCATCAGCATTTTTACATTTTTTACAAACATCAGTTTTATTGTAATAAAATCTAAACAAGTGAGTAGAGCTAAACAGTTAATGACTGAACACACAGTCTTCCAAATCCAGTATGACTCACATTACATCACACTCAGGTAAACCAATACTACAATTTTATCAGGAAACATTCCATCATGGAGGGAGGTGTCCTTAATAACCCTCTGAACACAGTAATGTAAACAACTGCACACCATTCTTGGACCTTGCAACACATCCAGAATGACTAATTCTGGAGTGTGTTCCAGAGTTCATACACCCAGATGGATCACGCTGTGTTGACGGTTGGACTGACAGTTATAAGACTACTGTGGCAAGAAGGGTGTGTAGAGAAAACTGAAGAAATGACGAAATGATTGAGTCACAGAAAAACTTTGTCCTCGTGCCAGGACGGAATTACAGCAGTGGTGTGAATTGGCACTCCTTCAGGCAAAGGTTCATTTTCCATTTTATGTAATCTGCATGGTAATTCTTTGAGCGGTTTCTGAGCAAACCACAGGCATATAGTTTCTGATAGAAGGAAACCTAAATTAATAATGTTAACCTCTCTTTATCTTTTTCAGAGTAATAATGATCAATCTGGAGGAGTTCCCTTATCCTCTCTTTATTAAGATGACTGGTCCTCACAAGAACAGGTTGGACACGGACACACAGAGAATGCCAGATAGACTGTCGACGTGCTCCTGGAGACAAGTTTGCAAACTGAGTCAGCAGCTGTATTTTTGAATGACTCAACCAGTCCACCACATAGCCCTTTCGTTTCTCAGAGCCCTGCCCTCAACTTTCCCTCATACACAGGCACGTACTGCTTACGTTTACGTGAGGCCTTACCTCACCAAATTATCACTTCCTCCCACTTTACTAGGGTATGTCTGCAAATAGCCAATAGTAATATAGAAATATTTTTCAGGGAGGTAAATCAGCTGAGTGGTCAATATTATTGGAAAGGTTATGTAAAGATTTATTTTATGTTTTATTTTATCTGTTGATTCTGTTTCTTCTCACTGTGTCTTTCATTTCACTTTTTTGCTTGAAGCTCTATGTTTTCCAATAATAATATAGACTGATGACATGCTGTGGCGAGTGATATGGTGAATTTTCTGCCAAGCTAATAATCCTGTGATCCTGAGTCATTTACTGTATGAATCAGACATGTTGCCGGGAAGAGACTCCTACATCTCCTTTGACTTTACTCAGACTCTGCCTATTTTCATACAGTAATAGCTGCTGGAGGGCTGTTATAATACCACACTGCGTTTCTCTCCCTTACAAGACAGAGGCATCTGTGAACAAGGAAGTGGAGGAGGAAAGCAAGGAGGGGAGCAGTAAACTGTAAAACATGATGCACTCTGTCGGTGACTCAACAGGAAATAATGGAGCGGGAGTAAGTAAAGTGAGAGAAGGAAAGGGAGGAGGGTGGGAGTGTAGGAGAGATAAAGTGAGGAAAAAAGAAGATTGACTTTGTCATGCCTTAGGACTCTGAGCTATGTTGTGGTAAAAGACAGACTGATGAGAAATTATATAATGGTTTTCTGAGGAAATTTGGAGGCTGTGAATACAGCTACTCTACACAGTGGAGTCATGACATGCACACACACGCAGTAAATAATCAGCAGTTGAAGAACAATATTACCAAACTTGACTATGTTCCATTGCCCTCCTGGAAATGTGACCCTGTATGTTGTGTGGTGATTCAAAAAGACTTTGACCTCAGAACAATTTGTGAACACTGCGAAGACAAGCAAATATTGACAGTGTCTTCCTGTCACATCCGTTTACCCAAAATGCAAAACACTCAGTGTCCTGGTGAGCAATCTTGTGTTAGTGCCAACAAATATTTTTTACTCTGATGCTATGGGGATTTATGCAGACAGTTGCAACTGAGGAGCGAAATAATATAAAAAAAATAAAGTCAAATGCATTGCCCATATATGGTTTCTCTGGATTAAAGTGCAAAGCCTATTTTCTCACTCATTTCAACTGAAACTCCTAATGAACTGGAGATCAGCTTCACAAAAGCTGCGGAAAAGGCTTCCTGCTGGGCCTGCAGACCCTCTGCCCACATTGAGGCCTGAAATCACTGGTAGGGAAGCTGCCCGGGCCTCCACTGCTGCATCCTGGGCAAAGAATCGCTCTTTTCATGCTCGGGTCGCTGCCGTTCATTGAAGCTATCACCATGAAATCAGATGTCACAGGGTTTAAATCACTTTAATCCTTGCCACTTCCTCAATCACTTCTTTGCCCGCTGTTTTTCTCCTTTGGTACCCTGGGAAAAAAGTATTTTGTTTTCTTGCTTTCTTTTATAGGGATAGTACCACTAAAGCTGTGCGTTTGTGTATGTGTGTGTTTTCCACCTCTAATCCATTCATTTGCTGTAGCTGCATTTTATTCACATGACACATTAGCAGCCTGTAATTCTAATTGTGTAATTTAAAAGAATGCAAATCAATTCAGCATCAGAATAGATTTCACAGAAAGTATTTTCTTTTGGCCCTCAGTGCAGTTCCTGAGCTACCCAACAATCAAAGGCAACACAAACATCATTTTTCTGCCCGTCCTCCTATTACTCCCGGTGGCTGTTGGTTGTTTGATAACTGAGCTGTCTCCTTATGGGATGAGGTCAAAGGCCGTGGTGCGAAGCCCACTCAGACATTTGAGGAGCCTGATTCCTTCCTGACGCCTCCAACTTGTCAGACCTAGCTGAAAATCCATTAAATTAAAAAAGATTAAACGAAGGGTGTGTTTTTCAAATCACACATTTGACTGCAGCGATAACGTCTGAATGAATGGTACTGATCCATAACCTAATCATAACTTTTGTAAACCTCTTTATGCTTTATTTATAAAACAAATTAATTAAAAAAAAATGTATATACACCCTCTTTTTGGCAGTCTGCTTTGAAATATAAACGTCAAACATGACTGTTCCATGTTAGGCTGAAGGAAGTGGTGGGTGGTAACAAATAGCAATAAACTAGACCTGAGAATTTCATAAGAATTTCTCTGTTTTTTCATAATTTTTGCAGCTTCAGACGTGAGTGACGATGCCCCTTGTTTCAGCTCTGGTCCCCTATTACAGTTTATTATGAGTTTACTCATCGACTCAAAAACTCATGATTTAATCGATAGGAATTTTAACTTCTTACACATGTAGCAACTGTAGCTGAGGCCTCTTTTTTTTACATAATCATCTATTTTACTTCTAATAAACGTAACTGTGATATAAGTCTTTTTATTTGTTACAGCCTCTAACATTGATTTATAGGAACGACAGCATGACGATTAAAAGGAATGTGAAACTCAAACACAAGACAGGTTGACCGTGACTTTGAAAATAGCAGCAGGCTTGTCTGTCAGCAGTCTGTAACAGGGCTCTAATTACTATTACATGTTTGTACACAGCTGGTTCCTCTATAAGAGAACTCCCTGTGTCACCATGTCAGCACATCAACCTACACAAATGTATTTACCATAGGACATGTATGTTAATACCTACTTACTTCATTTCCTATTCCAGCTCGAGACGTTGTTTAATGAGTGGTGGGCAGACATTTATCTTCTGAGATATGTCTCATTTCAGGGGTTATCTGCATTTTCTGGAGAGATGTGAAACAGATCTGCTCTACCAAGCCAGCTTGATATTTCAGGAATTATTATCGCTGTTCATTATAAACTTCAATGTTTCTTGTCTTTAATCAAATTGAGCTAATAAAAAATCATAAATACAAGGCCTTGATTTTGGTCCTGCTTTGATGGTCCATCTTTAATTTTGCAGCAGCATGAGGGAGTTCCTTCAGAGCAATCCATCACATCTTTGAAAAAAGCCCAAGAGGGGGGGGGGTTACAGATGTGGGAGGTGGGCTTCTGACTGCACTGACAGCTGTTAGGGACGGAGGTCTCTCAGAGCAGGAAATGACTTGACCTCCCCTGTGGGAGACTGGCCCACCCCGACAACAACCCCCACAGCTTTGAGCATCCTGGGTTCGCCACAAGCGCCCACAGAGGGCGGCGGAGCAAGAGCAAAGCAGCAGAGTTGATTCAATCTGCTGGTCCAGGCGGCGAACATTTGAAATTTGCCATGACACCTCTACACAACAAAGCAGAACAAATGACAAGACTAAGACCTTTAAGGGATAGTGAGTAATAAGAGTTTAAAAATCAAGATGTGAGCTGCACCATTACTCTTCAAAGACAAAGCCTTACACTTGTGCAGTGTGACAACTGACAGCAGTTTTACCTCTTTATGTCACACTGGAATTACGTACTAAAAATCACTTCATTGCACAACAGGAAGTTGATCAATCAGCTTATTTGCTAAAAAGTATGCGTATTCCTTTAAGCAAACAAATTACGTTGATGGAAGAGGGACAGTCGATTGCAGCAATAGAAGCACATTATATGTGGTATATTTATTTTGTGGGTTTGTGATTTACAGCAGGTATATAGGCATAAGGCATTCCACAATCCATATATGACCCTGTATGGATTTTATTTGAGTATTACAACAGTGGAACAATAAGACAGAAGGAGGGGAGGTAACAGGGTCATTTGGCATCTCTTTTATGATGTGGTTCTTTTATTCATCACTTAACGATATTTAATATGTCTGTTTGCTTGAGGGTTTATTTGGATTGTTACCACAGTAAAAAGATCATTTGGCAGTCTGGTGGAAGACTATAGACTCGGTGTGGTCTGGACTCTGTGGTAAAAACAAGAACACCCTGCACTCACTTCCCTGTTATTTTCTAGTAAATGGCCTCCTGTATTGTCCTTCTGCCTCTCTCAGCGTGGGTGAAGACAAACACAGACAGTGAACTCCTATGTGACACGCAGGCTTCAAAACAAGTCCCCATCCACCATAACTGGGCTGCCAATCTCGTACTTGTTCTTCTCTATCAGTCCTATATTGTACTCATGCCAAAAGCCACCCACACACTCAGACTCCCACACAGGTCAGATCAAAATTGTTTACTGCCTTATGAAGGGCAATTTCCCATAAACTCATTACACAAAATGATTCTAATTCTGGAGGTCTCTGGGCGTTGTTGCTATTTAACATTGTTTGCAAAAACTAAAAATCTGGCTTTCTGATTTATGAACATTTACATAAATTATCTCGGAATAAATGAAATGCTAAGAGTGCTCAACAGTATTGAGCATAGACATTTTTGCGTTTTGAGTTAGAGCCTTGAAGTACTGACATGGCTATCATTGATTTCCACAAATGTTCTGTTCCACTGGCAGTGAGGACACACATTTTGTGGATGATGATAGCTGCACCTGGACTCTGGAGTGAGTTTCTGTGTGAATTTAAGCTTATTTGACCCATATTTTGAACTGAAAATCCACCAGGCTGACTGACAACTTCTCTGGTTTACAGTGGTGGAGGAAGTATTTCAATCATTTAAGTAGGCCTAATTACTAAGTACTAATTATGCTGAATGACCTTGTTATTGGATTTTTATTGCTGATGTATTAATGTACATGCAGCATTTTAATGTTGTGGCTGGTCAAAAAAGAGCTGATTTGAACTTTTTACTGTTTGGTAGTTGAATCAAGAACAATGTATGTATGTAGATTTTAAATCTGCAAAGTGGCTACTGTTTTCAGTGAATTGTAGTGGATTAAAAAAAATACAATATTTCCCCAATATTGAAAATATGTGGAGTAGAATTAAGTTGCAAATGTGAATATTCAAGTAAGTAGGCTAGGCCTGTATAAACACACACGCACACGTAGTTATTTATGCTGGTTTATAATGGTTTTTATTTTTTAGGGGGATTTTTTCCCTTTAAGACGGACTTGGGTGGAGTTACAGTAAAGTGCTCGGGGTGCTGGATGCATTTATAAGGAGATGTGGAAAACCACGTCACCATGACAAAATGAGTTTCACCTCCCAGTGTTATTGACAGAGGAGGGATGTTGCACATGGTTCAGTTTTGACAGCGTGACTGGCTCGTACGCTACAATACAGATATATTTTCTCACATTGGACAGGAACAGGTCGACCGACCCCGGCTTTACCTGATGGACAACTAGTCTGCGTTTTCATGGTAAGACTTCCTTCCATTTAGCCATGAAAATAATACGATATTTGATGAAAGCTGATCTTTAAATCCGCTTTATTATTTGAGCGATCAGGAGCAGTGTTATATGTGATATGTGATGTGAACGGTTGAGCCTGCTTATTTAAACCCATACTTATATTCCTCGTGGGGAACTTAACCTTAAATATAAAAAGAATCGGGACGTCGGTCCAAAAATTACAGTAACTTTTGTTGTTTCTTTGTGAAGACCCTTTAGTTGAACTGTGTATGGACTGATTCAGCTCCTCTGTCAGGTTTATTTGTCTGTAAGCAGCGAGACAGACTGCTCTCCTGACCCGCCGCACGGTTTCCTGACGTCCCATCGAGATCGAGACGGGATGGGTGAGTCCTGGACTGCTCGGCCCATCCCCGGTCAGCCGCTAGTGGGCGCTGAAGAGCGAGTCAGCCAGCAGTCAGTGCCAAAATAGTTCAGTTGGTGTGTGGAGTTTGGTCCAATTTAATATAAGTGAAATATCGTTAATTCTACTGATAATAATTATTTATCTATCTATCTGTCTATCTACATACATGAACTGTACTGTATATATACATGTATCTACAGAATATCTATCTACTTATCTATCTATATCTGTAGCCATCTGGTTATACAATACAGAATATGTATTTTAATCTGTAACAATATGATTTCAAATGCACTGAAAATGTAGTAGTATTGATAGCCTAGTTACTTAGACTACTTCCATCATGACTCTAAAATTTAAATAAAAAATCAGGCAAATGTTGAACATTGTTAACATTATTACATTTTACTATGGTATTTAGTATGGCATTGTTACGTCACAAGATTGTTGCCTATATTACATCCATGAATGGTTATATAAATATTCTCACTCAGGTAATTTTTAGATAATCTTTTTATTTTTATTTTACAGCAATCACATTTGAAAGCTGCATATGAATTTGCTAGAGGAAATACAATTTTGGATAGCTGTAAATAGTCCAGCCTATAAATATTAAGTTTTTTTCTACCCTTTGCAGAAATGTAGGCATTGTATAATTACCAAATTATTATTGCAAATTTGTGAATGACAAGTGATTTATTTAATTCAAAGCATAACTGAGTCACTATTAGTCTACAGCAGTCACTCACTAACTGACAAAGTGGCACATTTGCTACGGCCCCCGGGGTAACTTCCACACCTGCAGGCTGTGAGCAAATGAGAATCAGCTCAGCTGTAATTTTTTTCTATTCTATTACCAACACCTAGTGAATCAGCTTCAATAAACAAATATGGCTTTTAATAATCTGAACAGGGTTTAAATGATTCATATCAAAACAAACTGCATGAGCATTATTACAGCGTAAACTACAGTATAGTTCATGAATGAAATGAGCCAATCCCAGAGACTAATGATTCATCAGTATCCACCCCACAGTGAGGATGATTTAAGTGTAGATTCAAAGGTTGTATTTTTCACATGCTCATACAATACTTTGTGCAGTGAAATGTAGGGTGGCATAGGATGTGCTAACAATGCTAGTGTGTAAAAAAGAATAACAATTAGAATAAGAGTAAAAATTGGACTCAGAAAAATGTACATGAAGTATAAAAATAGATAGATAAGAAAAGTTATTAAAATGCTAATGTGTATATTGGCCTGTTGGGTGGTGCAATTTTTCCAGTATATAAAAATGTGAATGAAAAGATTGAATTCCCTGTTAGAACTAAATTTATTAGATATACAACATTTTGGTAACGGACCTAGATAATAAAAATATAAAATGTACTTATATCACACGTGCAAGGTAAACTATACAATTTTGTACATGCTCAAAGATTAAGGATGTTTTTACAAATGATAAAGAGAACTAAAACTGCATTTTAGTTTTTAGTGAGATGTCCTGTTCACAACACAAGCTGCCTTTTTCCCCCCACATGCCACAAGGTTGGATCATGCCACTTTTATCCCATCATGCTGTATGCAGTCTTTATCGGTTGAAGTGAATGGTTTAATGAACTGCCTCTATCAGGCTTAGCCCTGTCACATCTACAGCATGGGCCTCACACATATGACCCATTAAGAGCCAATACACGTAGAGTATACAGTATGTCTGCAACAGGTCGGGTTTGTTAGTAGACTATAAAACATTGTGAAAGCCCCAGTCACACATTTATATATCTTGCCTTTAATAAAACCATCTACAGTTGTCTATTCAGATTATTTTGTTAAAGAAACTTTCATCTAGGCTGCAAACACTGGTGTTGAGAACTGGTCTTTTAAGTCACATACTACTACATTTTTTACTGCATGTTGTGGTGGAAATATATAATTAAGGCATTTGGTAGGATTTCTGTACACCCTGCTAAGTTTCTGGCTGTTACTTGGCCACTAGGGTTTACAGCAAGTTGTAAGTAGGTGATGTAAAGCACATACTTTATGCCAGCACCATCAATTAAATCATCTGTAAAGGTCCGGTCAGTGAATGGCCTATTGTCTGAAAAAAGTGCGGTAGGGACAGCCAAGGACAGCACATCAAGGCTCCTGCATGAGATAAACAAACTGTTTTTTAGCCTCTGGCTTGTCCCTCCAACAGTTCCACTACGCACAATCCTCCTGCAGGGGATTTGCGGCACAGGCTCATACCTTGGCAATGTCTGCTTGTCTCCATGGCGTATCTTCAGTCTTAACCTCATGGGAGAGTTCACTTGTATTTTCAGGCTTGCTTCACTGCGCACCAAAGTGACACAAAGGCCCATTCATGCCCGAGAGTGGCTCCATTCACGGACACTGAGTACTTGCTGGTAGAATTCATAATTGTTCAGCGTCTTCCATCTCCGAGGCTCACTGACGGAAATGATGCCACAGTGGGTTGTTTTAAGGATGACAGAAATATTCAAATAGACGCATGGGCCACTGTTTTGTTTGTGGTGGGTTTTTGGTTGCATTATGCATGCTCTGCATTGTTTGCTTCCCACATTGGCTGTAGTCTAATACGTGATATGAAACAAAGCAGGACTTTGAAGAATAAGATTGCAGTGTGATAGTAAAATTGAGACCTTGCCCTGCCCTCCGGGCGAGTAGGAGGGTTGGGTTACTAATTAGCGGTTTGCAGATGAAGCATCCGTCAGTTCTCATAAAGTAAAGTAGTCCAAACAGTTGGTGTCCATGTTAGATTTGCATTATAAATATTGTTTTAAAAGCTAGAACAATAATGTGGAAAATTCAATTTCAAATTAAAGTTACCGAGAGTTATTGCATTGCTTTTATTTTATTTTTTTATTAGATGCCCAGTAAAGTTTGACTGGTATTTTCTGATCATGAAGCTAAATGAAGACGTTACTTGATTTGCCTCTGACGTGACAGAGTCAGGGCCGCGGGGTACTGAGCAGCATCCCTGCTGGAAGCCAGAAGGGAATGAGTACTTCGATAGTGGACTCTGCAACAGGGTAGAGACCTGCTGACACGGGGGCTTTACTCAGTTAAACTCCTTCAGTTGTCAAATAGTCTGTTTAACCTAACCTTTGACCTTCCACCTTGTGAGTAAAGCCGATATTTTATTACCCAATAAGTAAGAAAATGAAATTATCGTTAAGCAATTTATCAAACATGTTGAACAAGCAGAACAGAAACTTGCAGAAATGCAATGACTGCTCCACCCACAGTCAACTCACTGTCCCCTCTTAATCCGCATTATGAGCTTATATATTATCGGTTATGGTATCGGTATCGACCACAACAAACACATATATGGGTTATCTTTATCGGCCCTAAAATTAGATATCAGTGCATCTCTGAGGATGACCATCATCTGACCCAGAATACATGCGTTCATCTCCATGCAGAAGTGATATCAGTTATCATATTCATGTCATATAGGAGGCAGAATGCAGCCATTATATATGTAGTAAAATATTAGAATGGCGAGCGAATGAATCAAGCGACGTGGAGGCATTTGTGTCTATATAAGAAATACATTCAACTATGGAATGACATGTCTTTCTTTTACTCATTAGCTTTTAAAACTGAATGCACAACTTTCTCTAGGTCACGACCTGCTAGTCTCTAGAACACTTTAATACAGACATGTATCATTATCTCCTTAAAAAACACCTGATAATAATTTCACTGACAAGATATTTCCTTGTCAGTTGTAGTGTGATGTCTTTAAAAGTACTTTTTTAAAAATTATACTATATTATTATTTAATAAAGTAAAATATATTAAAATCCATAGCCAAAATTTTAATCAAACCTACTTGTTCTTAAGTGTCTAAGCACTGTGCTTTGCACTGTGCCGTCTCAGTGGTGAAGTTTGTCATTCAGCATCACAAGAATGCTGCACAATTAGCCCCTGTTGTAAGGGTGGATACTGCAGGGTTTCATGGTCACAGAGAGGAAGGAGGGCAAGAAGTGCTCCTGCCCTCCCACATCTGACCCAGAGGTTGTGCAATAGCCTGCTCATCAGACAAATGGCTTTAAGCTGGAACCACAAAGAGATACACATGGCAGCTGCCAGAGCAGACTGAAGTAGCCTAATTTACTGGGCTTTTCTTGTGACTGTTGTTTCTTTGAGGCTCACCTAAAACAATGCAGTGTTTCAGGAATGTAAGTTGTTATTTACTGTACCTAGTAAATATTCAAGTAATTTTCAAGATGAAAAAATCTATTTCTTAGTACTCTCTGTATTTACCTCTGTATTTAGGCTGATCTTTTTCAGAGTGAGAAATGTATTAATAATATTAATTATTGAATCCATAGGTGATACATGTGTTTGTGCTTCTCTCTGAGTATCTGTTCTGGATGAGTGCATGCAACTGGGTGTGCTGGATGGGGTAAAGGCTAATTCTGACACACCTGCTATAACAAGATATGATTGTACAAGTTTTCCTGTTACTCAGGAAAAGGTGAATCCCCTAACACTCAGTTTTCTGTTTGTCACCAACAGCTTACTACTGGCTAGAATGAAGCCGTGATGGGTTTGATGGAGCTGACTTGTGTTGGAGCTTTACACCGATACCAAACAGACCTTCATGCTTTGTAAAAACACAGTTTCTGCCACAACATGGGCGAGAGTCAGAATAACTACTGGGGACAGCATGACCTCAACAGGTACGCAAACACAACTCCAATATCGAAATAAACAAAATATAAACAAGAATAAGTTATTATTATATAGCGTGACAATACAAAAACTACTTTAACTTTCATCACACAATATCAGAAGTATAATTCTGGGATAATCCCTATTAAATACTTTGCACAGTACTTTTATTAGTTCAGTACTTTATGCCTGCATCCTAAAACAAATCTTTAAGCTGTTATAAAAGATCAACACCTGCAATTGTTTAAAGGCCATCTGACATTCACTCACTTTCACTTTAAATTATTCTTAGAGTTAATCCTCTATGTGTCTGTGATCATAATCCATCATATTCTTTCATAATGTCAATTTTATTTAAATAACCCAAAATCACAAATTTACCTTTACAATCTGTACAACATATGACGCCCTCTATCCTCGGACCTTTCACATCGGATAAGGAAAGACTGAAAAAAACAACAACATATAATGGGAAAAAAGGGAAAAATCTCAGCAAAAGCAACAGAGGAGGGATCGTTCTTCCAGGATGGACAGACATGCAATAGATGTCCATGCAGAGTAGACAGTATTAGCAATATTAAAAGATAATATGGAGAAAAAGAATGACAATATTAGGTAAATAAAGAGCAAACATACATGAAGGCTCAGAGAAGACGTCAAGTAACTTGCAATGCTGTTACGTAATGTAAATACATAAAGGAGAGCAGAGCATATGTTCTGTTAAAGCAGATATCATGCTTGTTATTTCACATATAATGACTTACTCATGACAGGTTATGCGCAGGAATGATTTACATGCATGCACAACTCTGTATGGAGTTCTCAACCTCTCTTGCTTTGCAGAGTGTGCTTTGGCCTGAGTGCTGGCATGGAACACAACCCAGCGGAGCTTCAACAACAGCAAATGGCCAAGGAATTTAACTGTGAGTCTTTTAGACATTATTTTTTACATATAGGTAATTATAAAATGATTTTACCACAAAGAAAACTACAGATTGAAACCTGTCTACAACTAGCACCAGTTCAATTAACTTAGATGCATATGATACTTGTGATCTAAGGTAATATTTCTTATGAATATTATAATATTAACATTAATCTGTAATTATTAATAATAGTTGTTAAACCTTGAGAAAGAAGGGAACATGTGTTCAAATCATTAACTTTCTTAATGTTGTCATAATTTTTAAATTGGGTAAAGTCATACATTTCTGCTAGTATAAATCTATATTCTTAAGTTCGTTTTGGCTTGACAAACTAGAGTTTAAACCCTGTTTGACTAATAAAACAGCATGTAGACATGGTTTAGGTATAGGTTTAGGTAGTTTGTCATCACTGGACTGAGCTGTGTAGCAGGGAGAGCGGGTGAAGGAGGAGGGGAAGCTTTTGCTCCCTGGTCACCAGCTGTTCCTGCAGTCTGGGGCACGTCGGATGTTTCCACAGAGAAGGTTATGGGAAGCTCCGTTAAGATTATGGCCTGCCCAGTAGATAATGACGATTCCTGTGTTAATCAGGGTGTTGTGGCTGATGTTTGACGAAGAGGGTGATAGGTTAAGCGGTTGTTTTCAACATGTTTTTACTCCGGTTTCCTGTATGGTACCTTCAGCAAAACAGGAGTTTTTTCTAAGCAGAGTGGGCAGCCCATTCCCCCTGGTATTTTTTCCCTCCTACACCATCACTACACTCGAGTTAAGAGGGTTTTTTTTCTCATTGCAAGTTGTTTTCCATGTTTCTTCCTCTGAGAATTGTTTCTGCACTGAAGGAAACAACAGTGATAGCAAAACCTTGTACAAAGCAGCGGTATCTTGGTGTAAAGTACAATTTAGCATTTCATGAAGACAGTTGTTTAATACATGATTGTTTTTCCCTTTCCCAGGCAACATCTCCCTCTCCCAGCCTCCTTTCTACTCTGATACTTCCCGTCTAACATGTGATAACATACTGCAGCCCCATGAGGGAGACCAGGTGGTTCCTTCTTCCCAGAGACGGACAGTGTTTGGGAGCCACCAGAGGGAAGCCAAACCCCTGCCGCCTCTGCCTGACCCTGAGGAGCTCATGTCTGATGAGGCAGCCGACAGTGAGGTGGAGTTTTTTACCAGTGACCGACGGCGCCTTTTGCCCAAAAGCTGCCCCAAGGCCATATGCAGGGGCATGAACAGAGACTGTGGCCAAGTAAATTATGCCTACCAGGAGAGCTCGTTGCAGGCAGGTGATGCTGGGATTGGCTCCATGGCTTTCTCTTGGCCAGGCAGAGAGGACAGACCAACAGGTAGAGGAAGCGGGTTTGGAGCCAACATCTGGTCACTAGCTCTCCAGAGGGAAGACCATCAGCATGTGGTGTCAGCAGTCGGGGACACTTTGTGTAGAAAACAGCCAGACCAATGCCAATCACCCAGACTCCGGTTTTCCTGTTCAGGCCCTCCTTCCCAGCCTCTCCACAGCACAACCACAACCTGCCCCACTGACAAGCCCCAAATCCCTCCTCGTATCCCCATCCCGCCAAAACCTCCAGGTCTTTTAAAGAATGCGACTGCCAACGAGGACAACAAGCCTCCCAAAATTCCACCAAGGGTCCCTTTAGTCCCACCCTGCCCACCACGTACCCCGAGTCCCAAAAGCCTTCCAATTTATATCAATGGTGTGATGCCTGCCACACAGAGTTTTGCTGCTAACCCAAAATATGTGAGTAAGGCATTACAGAGGCAGCAGAGTGAAAGGGCGCCACCTGCAGCTCAGTTTTCTCCCTGCATTGTTCCCATTTTGAAGGATGGCAGACAGGCCAGCGCTACGCACTACATCCTCCTGCCGCCGGGCCGACCAGCATGCTCGAACAGACGAGAAAGACTCCTGAGTGAACCAGCCAGGACAGGAAACAGTAGCGTCTGGCAGAACAGATAGAAACCCTAACTTATGTGACTGTCTGAAACTTGAGTACAAAACTGTGACTCATAAATAACCAAGTGATACACTATTGTACATAGTGCGTGAATACATCCACATGCTACATTCACGTCATATTGGTGTTAGTTTCAATGACTGATGTATTTCAAGATCACTTAAGTCAGACAACACTGTGATGTTTTTGTCTGTTTTTAACTGAACATTTTACCGGTCAGTATTTGAGCAACGTTTCCTCTAGTTCAACCTGTAAAACATCATAACATTCCAGTATTTTCACTAATAGTAGAGAATTTTTTTTTTTACCTCCTATAACCATTTTCAATTTTGGTTTACTGAAATACTGCAGTTTTCTCCCAGGGAAAATGTCTCATAACTCATTTCTTTTTGCTCACATCACTTAAACAACCTGAGCTACTATTATATTTCTTACAAGAGAGCAAATAATTACTGTATGTACAAGCTGGGCTTGTACAAAAGTGTTCATCCCATGTGCGTTATTTTTTTATGACAATGCTGCTTGAAATCTTATAATGTATTGATAGATTTAATGTTTTACCGAATCATTCTCACATTAGGATTTGTGGTAACTTTAACCATGAGCAATGTGGCCGATATTAGAATAAGACAACACAAAGAAAACATGCTTTGAACTACAGTGATATAAAACACTTGCTCAAGCCTTATGCAGCTTTCACTATCAGAAAGCTGATATCTTTTTATTTCAAAGTTACACCTGGCTACAACACTCTCATTTCAAGCATTGACCTTTGCACCATATTCTATGGTCACATGCACAGTTTAATTAAGTTTAATTTATTTCAAGGAACATTCTGTGAGCCGAAGACAAACAAAAGAGCAGCAGCAAAATTCTGAACACATGACTGAAACCTGCTGTCACCCTTAAAGTGATTGACCGGTCTTTTAATACATATGAAGAACACTAATCAACAAGTCATTAATGTTTTCTGAGGCTGTTAAAGGTTTTACATCAGTAGTGTTTGTATGCAGAGGAGTAAAAGAGGCCTTTATTTTCAGTTATGGTCAGTTGACAAACTTAATCACTATGAAGAATTATTTTAATTATGTATGTGCATTTAGCTCAAAAAATGTATGTATGGTCAAAAAAGTACAGACTGGGCCTTTAATGCTTCTTTTGTGTGTGTGTGTGTGTGGACATGGAAATCATGTTACATTTTCACTGTTGAGGTGCAGACCCACGTTTAAAACCTTTGTTACATCAACAGGTTGGAAGTTCTCATGAAGGTATGTGTGTCACATTTGGCTCAAGGGTGTATGTAAATTCATAATGTTGTTTGTTGTCAAAAGCAAATAATTGTAAAATTGTGTTTTTAATCTATTTATAGAAATAAAATAACTTATTCATTCTATGATAGGCTCAATGTTCTTTTTCCATACCAGAACTATATGTACCTATGGAAAGCATTTTTTTTTTTGGCTGGCCTGTTTTGCCAACGTTTTCAAATCTTTTGTTATTTTTTTGACATTAGATCCTCATGAAACTATAGCCTTCCTTTGAAAAGAGAGTTAAAATATCACCTCCTCATTTTGCCAGTGTCATTGTCACATGAATCTTTAAAGAAAACCATAATTTGGAAAGAAGCAGATTGTTGAGGTGCAAATATTCTAGGAAATTTTCATTTACTAAAACTTATTGACTGTGAATGTGTTTCCTGCGGCCATGAGATTAAACGGACATGGTTTAATGTTTTTTTTTTGCCTACCTACAGTAGGTACATATATGTTAACACAGTATCCTTACTTAAAATAATCCTGTACCTAGATTACCTAAGAGGTCAATAAGTGTCAGCAAAATGTCAGCAATATTTCTAACCATAATTAAGCATTCTGTAGGCCACATAGAATTATTTTTTACACTCTCTCTGAAAGCTTGGGGAAACAGAAAAAAACATGAGTTCTGAGACAAATTTTAATGGAGCATCAACAGTAGCTGACGGTAGATCAAAAATGCTGACAAACGCATGAAGTGCAGGATGATTGAGGTACATAAAATAAAGGCTACGGATGGTCATTTCCTTTGTCAAGTGTGTTATGGTGACGATAATGTGACAGCGCCTTTGGTGGGATAGTCTTCAGGAAAGCACAAATAGCCATTTCTTGTCCATGCTACATTATCTCCTCACACTTCATGATCACAGATCATTTGCCATCAAACTAAATTTTGGGTATTAGGGTGTCACGGTGATTCAGCATGCTAAAAGTACAAACCATACAACTATGGTATTGTACCAAATCATGCTCACATGTGTTGCCATTGTCTTCTGTCTCTCTTTTCTCTGAACGCCACATTTATTATCACTCGCCATTAGAACAGTCTAATGAAATTGTCACAACGTAATCTTGGAAAAAACTAACATTGTTAGCATCTAACGTTCACATGTGTCGGAATTTCCAAACTCACAATTTATTAAATCCAAGTCTGTTGCATTCATTTGTAATCACTTATGTATTAAACATCTAATCAAAATGACATGGCACAAAAAACAGTTATTCTACTATGAAATAATTCCTTGTGCTTGCAAAATAAGTTAAAAAATAAACACATAAAACCTTTACTAACCCCCCTCTTTTCACCCCCACCCCGCTGTCCCCTCACCCCTGCAGTTCCTTATAGGCCCTATTGAACTTTGACCTGTGGTCTTTTACAGGCACGGCCTCAGCCGTCTCATCTCCTCGGGCTGAGGTCCTTCGTGCAGCCTCAGGGCTGTCAGAGATGGGATCTCTGACAGATCACTTTACCGCCAGGCCCGGTTGAGCAGTTTCACTTCTGCCAGGCGTTTGCTGATCATGGTAGCAAAGAAAAGGGCAAAGAGTACGCTACTGATCAGCATGTAGTCGTAGTCGTCTTTTAGTACGTCAAACTGCTTTGAGGGATAGACACGTGTCTGGTAGATGTCGAGACCATATGCCACCACCTACAAGGAAAAAAGTAACATTGTCATATTTATGTTTAATTTCCCTGAAAGGGAGAAAACAATATGTTGGCTGTATCAACACCTTTTTTGGAATTTTTATGGCTATACCATTACTCAGTATTGTGCCAAAATAAATCACTCCTCTGGGGGTTCAAAACTAATAATAAAAACATAAAATATAATTTTTCTTCATTAGAATTACTTCATCCTAAACTATCCTAAAGTTATCCAACATGCCAGTGGTTGTTTATCCTAAGGCCTTAAATGGCAATGGCAATGGCAATATCATGAAATACTGGCACTAGAGATCAATAAAGAAGATTTTAGAAGACAAAACACAACAAAAAATTCTGTGGTAGTTCAAGCAAAAAAGAACAAGAAAAAATATTTTCCCAAGACATCATTGCCAAAATGCCTACCTTGGTAAATGCCATAATATATGTCTGTCAGTAATGAGATGGCAGACTCACCAGGCAGGTTGACTCCAGTCCAGACGGGGCAGTGTAAATTCCTCGCACTCTTGATACAGTCTGATTGTAGTTGATAAACCACTCTGTACGGATCAGCAACTCTGGTGCGTAGGGTATCAGGTTCTCTTCACTGGAGATCAAGTGAACAGGTTAGACACAGAGACAGGAAAAAAACAATAAGCTATGAAATATGATGACTGACTGAATGACTCACCGGCTTTGCTCAGTCACTATTTCTGGCCTCCGAGGGTCAAGGAACATCTTGGGTAATGATAAAATCCCTCCTGATGGCAAGCCAACTGTGACAAAGAAAACAAAAGAAACATATTAAAAAAAGGCAACAGGCCGAACAATGTTCAAAAGACCTTTTTGTTGATGAGAAAAGGTGGTTTACTCTCAAATTAAAGACACAGTAATACACTGCAGCAAATAAGATTGAACCTCACTGAAACTTACTGAGCAGATGGCGGCTGGTGATGCCTTTCTCAGTTAGTGTGGCCTCCAGGGTAGAAATGGACGAGGGGAAAATGTAAGACTGCTGAAGCACCTGAGGAGCATGTGGCCGATCCAGTGAGCTGAACACAGTGCTGTTGTAGAGCTCCATCCCTTCATACAGTTCAATTACAGAGAACTCGTTCCTGCGAGACTTGGTGCTCCAGTATTCGTACTGCAGAGTCAAACAGAGGCAGGGGACACATTCAGTAGTAAGATCACTGTTCACAGTTGTTTAATAATAATAATGTGTTCAGTGTCCAATTATAATGCTTAGTCATTTTTATACAGCTGCAGTAAGACAGCACCATATTCTTACTGTAAGCAAGCATAAAGCAACACAACACTGAAAAATCATTTTTATCCTTAAGAGTGACTTTAGCAGTCAGTAATACTCACCACCACCCAGTTTTCAGAGTGCACAACATGCACCGGTCCTCTGGCCTTTCTCTGAACAGCCTCGTGGATGATGCGACCAGTCACGCCATCAATCAGAAGGATGCCGACAAAGCTTCGCTCCTGATGCAAGTCTGTGCTCTCAGTCACCACAGCCAGTAGATTGGGGTTCAGGTACTGTGAGAAGTGAGATCAAACACAATTCAGCATCTTAAGTCAAGGTTGAAAAACATATTTTGCATTGGCACAGATTTGTAGTCAAATGCATGTTTCCCTACCACTCACTAAAACACCTAAATTAATAATCTTGAAATTCTGGCTCATCTTTATTTCCCACGACAACCATGACTACTAGGGACTTTTTTCTGATTGCCAAATATGTCAAATATATATGATTTGGGGTGTAACGGATTACACATGGACAATATGATTAATCAAACAACAGAGTTGCTATATTAATGGGACAATCAATTTGATATCATTTGATATAATTTACAGCTTTAACATACACACAACTACAGTTTGGATATATTGACCTTGATTCTTCAGGAATCTGCCCTGTAGATGGAAAATAAGCTTTTTTTTCTTTTTTTTTTTTTTACCTTTTTGGACCAATTACAATTCAAAACAGAGGTATTTTCAGTCACATCTTGCCAAACATGTTAAATACAAAATACCTCAAAGATAAGGTGTAATGTTAAGATGTAAAATGGTGCCCGTCTTCATTTATAAAAACAATTACATTTACAAATATACAGGACCCAATAAATCACAAAAACATTAAAACAGACTAGTTGACTGTATCTGACAAGGAGGTATCATTTTGCTTTTACAGATTGGCTGTCTCTGTGATCAAATGAGACTCAAGAAATAAAAAGATCATGCAAGATTATGATGGCATATATTTCCACAACTAGCAGCAGGGCCTAAATATGGTTTTGGCTGCCCTGTCAGTCTGGCCAACACATTGAAGGTATCGCAACAATTACTGGACAGATGATGGATATTCTTGGTCCTTATGGGATGATTCCTAATGACTTTGGTGACCCCCCTTTATCTCTAGTGTCATCCTCAGAATTAACCAGTATGTTCTTCGTCCTGTCACACACTTTTGTAATGTGGGGTGCAATGAACATTACAGTCTCCAGAATGCCCTGACAGGGCTTTAGAATTTTGTATTGTTATTATACATTTTGGAGATTCATGTGAGAGTGCCTAATAATGAGTACAGGAGTAGAATCAAAAACATTATACGCAGGAAATACAGTAAGGAGTGTAAGAGTCCTAGAAGAAAAAAAACAGGGTTTATTCTTATGCAGTCAGTGGTGGAGAGGGGATATGATTCACTGGGAAACAGTGACATGAGGTACAGTATTTCTTGGAAAGATGAGTTTTCAGCCTATGTCAGAAGACTGAGTGACTGTGTTTCTGACTGATGTGGGAAGGAGAGAAGTCGAGACAACACTGACCAAATCCAGCACCAATAAGAGCAATGATATCATTTTCAAACTTTCTCAACACTCCATCCAAACCACAGCGTCAGTAAGGTTTTAGGGAAAGTTATTATACCTTATAGAGGACACTACGGTCTCCCATTACTCTGCCCTGGGAGTGAACATGCTCATTAGGCCTTTTCCCTTTCACCGAGACAATCCTCTGTACCTCGGTCGGGATGACGACCTCCCAGATCAGCTCGGTCGACAAGTCCTGAGCGCACAAAAACATCCAGGTTAATTCTTTCAGTCATTTGTGAGTATCATTTCATGGTAGCTCACTGTGAGAACAGGAGCAACAAAGCCTCTGGCTATGTTCGTTCTCCGTGTTCCATTGATTTCCTTCTAACAGAGAGAAACTCTCACTTATAATATAAATATAAAACATACCCTTAAAAATCACTCTTGATCTATTAAGCATTTGTTCTGTAAAATATATTTGAGCATTCTTGAACACTTTTTCATCACTGTAAAATTATCTCTGCAAATATAAATAACAAAAATATGGAAACCATTGTGGTCATCTATGGCAACCAAAAGCTGAAAACTGGTGGAGGCTAGGCTTTCTAAACCTCTTGAGCCCTGAGGTGCAAATAACCTTGAAATAGTTCAGCAGAAGAAGGTTCACTTGCCATTCGTAGCCTGTAGCCAGAAAGTCTTCCCTGGCTGGAGTCAACAAGATAAAAGAATATGGATGAGGCCATCTCCTGGAGCTGCTGTAGTACATTCTTTGTAGAGGGAAAAGCAGACACCTGTGGAAAAATAATAGATGGATACAATTTTTACAAGTCGTTTCTGGGTGACCAATATCTCTCACAAAGAAGAAGAATCTCCCAAAAAGAAGAATGCCATTACAATTAAATTCAAAATTTTTGTACTGTCTTGTACTAATGCAGTATATGTGGACAGAGAGAGTGAATCAAAGAACTAAAGGAAGAAAGACTTGAGCAGTCGAGTGTTGGCCTGATTGGTGTGGATACAGAGAGAAAAATGGCTTTGAGACACAACACGTATGTCTGTATCTGTAGAATGTTTGGTGAGGAGATTTACAGTTTGCCACTGACCTTGTACTGGTCATCAACAAGAAGTAAGACTTTAGCATAATCCTGGTCCATGAGAGGCAGCATGAGTGACTGAAGTATTGGCTGAGGGAGAGCAGGTGGGGTGATGTGACTCTTCTTTCCAAAGATGGGATTAAATACATGGAGTGTGGCCAGGCCTGAGTCCTTAGAAAATAGAACAAAAGTGCACTTTCAAGTGCTGCTGCAGGAGAAAAACAGCTTTTGCCATGCTCGTAAGGCATGTTCAGTGAAAACTTCATAGTAATCTCTCTCTTGAAGCCCCTCGCTCCATGTGAGGTACAAATATTAGCAATCGATCTGCAGATTTCACAGTAAAGTAATTTGCTTTATTTATGTTTGTGTGACCCACAAGATAATGAAACTGACTCCTGCCCTGAAGCTCGTTAGCCACAGGGCTCAGAGCCCTTGTTATTAGATACCTTGTCTTTGATGAGCAGTGTGCACTGTGGCGGATGAGGGAAGTGTGCAGTGGTCCGTTGCACCATTAGTTTGAAGGCTGCATTAGATGGGATGTTGTCCAGGTAGTGCCTCCATAAAATACTGCCGGTCTTGCTGTCAATCCCATAGAGCTTAACAGAAAAAAAGCAAAGGATGAACTGTACAGGAAAAATGAGTGTTTCAGAGAGGCCTGATGGAGTCTATTTATTACTGTTTAATTTTACTTTAGGCTTGCCTGACCATAGACAAAATAAACAGAAACTAGTTTGACCACAAATATGCATCACAGCTCATCTCTCCCAAAACACTACCTAACAGTAACTCAGTTAGATGGTAACCTTTAGTCTCGTACCTTCCCAGATGCAGTAACCATAACCATCATCTTCTGCAAGTTGAACTCATCTCTGGAGAGGTTCTCAATGGTCACATCATTTTTAACGTGACTGCGAGGCTTCCGTGCATCGTAGAACAACTTCCAGAGGTGGGAGATCCAGGCCTGCAGCAAGATGAGCTGAGAGGAGAGCCTCTTCAGCACCATGGACATCAGGCCGTCTAGACAAATTACAGTGAGAACACAGATGCTGCTTAATGGCTTTCAGTGGATTAAATTCACATTTAAGGATGTAATTTGAGGATCACAATTTATTAGACATATCTTGTGGTGTACATTGTGGTATTTTCATTGCAGGAAAAGCACAAGTGTACTTTATAACCTTAATAGGCTCCGTAGATCACAGTATAGGTAAAAACTAGAATACTGTAAATGAATACTTGTTTAGCAGCTTATTTCGCAAGAAACAACAAGATACGGAACGGAACATATTTGGCTTGGTAAAAATATATGACTACTAAAAGTTCTAAAAGTGAAATCAAGCGATGGGAGGGGGGTGACTAAAAGATTCAGTGGATATGGCGAGGGATTTTCAGTCAACAACAGGAGATCCTAGCCTTAAGACCCATTAATCAAGTTTTACTGAAGAATGTTACCTTGAATGGCTGAATCCAAGTGCAGCAATAAAAACAGGACAAAAACGAAAGAAAGTGAAGGTAATAGCAAGCAAGTGAACATACCCAAGAATCAGTTTTTACAAGGCTATAAGACCTGTTCCAACCTCAAAAAAAAAAAATAAATACAACTTTGATGATTAAATGCAGGTGCTGAGCAGTTGAAGTAAGTAATAGCAACAATTCAGTGGACTTAACTTTTAGTTCTATATTAGTGGAAAATCTTGAAATGATTAAACAAGCTTGACAAAATACCCCTAAGATTAGGAATTGGACAGCTGCCTTCATTTTCTAGGACAAGAAAATTAGAAAACAACTAAAACTGAAAATAATAGATAAAATACTGAATATTAATCCACACGAGAGATTTGTGCTTAAAGTTGGAAATTTTGGATTCTGGTTTGACATTTACCAGCCTTTTTGCCAAACTCTCCCTCCAGCTCTGCCTGCGTTCCTGTGAGAGGCAGATCCACCATTTCCATTGTCACCACATCTGACAGGGCCTCCTCTCTTGTCCACATTACACGCCCTGGAAAACAAGACTCATTATTGTTCTGTAATTATTAATTCCATTTTCCACACCCCGTGACAGTATATGCAGTTTATGTTGACGCTTTCCATGAATTACGACATGAAACATTTTTTCCCCCCCCTCATGCTTGCGGAAAGGACAAGATTATGTGTATATTATGAAAACCGAGAGCCTGTTTGTGCTCCACACAGTGGTCAGATGTTGGCAGTACTTGTGATGATTAAGAAGTGGAATATACCCAAATGTTATTATGAGGCAAAGCATGGCTCACCAGTCTATTTGCTCTTTGGAAAGATGTACTGGACCTTAACAGTAAACACAATAAGGGACAGACTCTTCACATTTTAGCTATGAGCAGGATTTTAAAATGTTCTTACTGGCGCCCCTCAGAGGTAGCAGTGCATGCCAATACCTCAGATAACATTAACCAGCGCAGACCAGACTGACAGAGCACTCTTTCCAACACTAAATCTTTCTGTTTTTGCTATCCATACCTGGTTGTTGTATGAAAGTGAGTGTGTGGTCTTCTGTCTGCACCATGACCCTGTAGCCAACAGAATCATCTTTCTTGAGGAATGCTTGTACATACAGCTGGAAGACAGAATAAAAATGACCTATTGTGTTATATTATGAAAAGAAAACATTGCATGCTTAAAACTGAAAACTGTTAACAACCTAATGCTTCATGTGCACAAGCCATCTCCCAAACTAGACTGACCTGCTCTGAAAGTAATCATATTAAACTTTGCGTAAAGTAAATTTGAAGCCTTGGTGACTTGGCCAGTCAGATATCAAGCATGCTGGAGAATCACTGGGGAGAAATTTAGACTCACCTTCTCTGGTTTCCCACCATTAGGATCCATATTGAAAATCAGTGTTGTGTCTAGAAGTCTGCGTCCAGTTTCTGCACTAAAGAGGTTAAGACTGGAAGCCTATAGGGAAGAAAACAGATATGAGTATCTTTCACATGGGTTAAAACAAGAAATTGATAGATTTCATTGGTCTTTCAAAAAAGTATTGACTGAAGCTCAAAAGGTGTAAAATATTTCTGTAACTTTGTTTCCAAGCAGCCAAATAAAAAGCCCAGCTAAGAAATGTTTCTCAGCTTGAGGGTAACACATTTAATCTGTTAATCAAAATCAACATGCGAACACATCAAGCAAAAAAAAGGCTGTACTAAACCTGCTGGTATATACACCATAGTTTGCCAAGAGAGCACAATGGCAAATCATACTTCTGAAATGTATGATTTGACATTAACTCACAGTTTTGTTCTTGGGAGACATGACAGCAGCAACAGTCTTCTCTCCGGTGGTCGCAAATGAAACCAGCATGGCCTATGAATCGAGACAAATACGTCACCAACAATTTTCACAAACTGTTTCTTAAATGGACACTTGCAATATCTCGGTATGACACACTGAGATTGACCCCTTTTTAAAAATAATACAAATAATAAACATCAGAGCTTAAAAATAAGGACATATTCTAAAATTTTAGAATTTAAAAAAATGTGACTTTGTTTGCTATGTGGCCTTACAAATAGCCTGGCTGTTTTTAATATTTACTTTGTTGATGTTAACCATCCATTTACCCATGACAATCAAATATTTCAGCAAGCCAAGTGACATTTACATTTTAGGCATGTAACTGACTTACAGTACAGTACAATAACTGCAATACTAGAATAAGCTAACATTGGCATTACAAGCAACAAGTGGCCTGAACAGAGAAGAGCAAGGTAGAGAAACGGTTACATACAGGCTTGAAATCCCTCAGTGTAACTATCTGCCCATTGTTGAGTTGGAGGAGAAGGTAGTGTTCAGGCCCGAGCTGAAGGAAGAACTCTGACAGCGGCTGCCGGGCTGGGTTGGGCTGGGTGGACACCAGTACTGGATGGAAGCCGGGGGCAACTTCAAGTCCCAGGGACTAGAGGAAGACAAATGGTAGCACACTGTAAAAATGGTGAAAAGCATTTACACAGAGATAAAGAGGTAGATATAAAGAGAGACAGTTCCATTGTGTAGGTAGAGAAATGCAGAGAAATGAGAGCATAGGATATACAACTTAATTTTATAAAATAGAAGGGTTTTGGTTTTATTTTCATGGGTACCTGCAAGGGGATCTGGGTCATCTGTAACTGCACGTGCAAGTCAAGCATGTACAGGGATACAGTTGCAGAGTCCACGCACGTCAACATCCCCTGGCCGATCATTACACAGCTGGCCTGTATGTTGGAAAGCCACGGAGCTTCGACGGAGATCTGAAGACAACAAAAGCAAATTTAATTCATATATTGTAACATTGGTTCGGTTTATTTGAGGTGTTTGAGTTTGAGTTTTATTTTTGCTGTAAGTATTATAAAATTTATATTCTATATATTTTACACAGCATGAATATACTTTATACTGCTTCTACAAATCAACATCACCTGTTTGATTATCTCTCCGTCCTCCACACTGTAAGCAACAATAGCAATGTGGGAATGGGGAACAACTCCCAGTGCGTACACTTCACCATTTCCGCCAGAATACACAGCCTGGTAATCTACGGTTTCACTGTAGAGATACAAAGACAGCCAGTTATACAATTTCTTATAAAGCCAGCCTTATTCATAAACACAAATTTGTGGCTTTATGTACCAGACATTTCTGATGCTTAAATACTACTGTTTTTTCTGCATCCTGTTAATGCTTGAATTCATAATTGTTATGCACAAATCTATTTATGCATATCTGACTTGGTTTTTCCAATCTTAGAGTTGTCACTTGAATGTGTGTATAAATCAGATACTCAAAATTTTTTGAATCTATTCTTTTTGATCCTGCATAATTTTTGATCCAATATTTGAATTACATTATTTCAAATGCATTATCATTTCCCCCAATTATATACCACCAACCACTACCAGCATCTTGTACTATAGACTTTCTAGAAAAGCATTCAAGCAGACAAAATACTTAAAAGTCCTCCTCCAGTGTTTTGCTAATTGTTATTTCACATGGATGTTTGCGCTTCACTGTGCAGAATGATGTATTTGCAGTGTTTGTGTGCAGTGTTTTCACATTCATCTGCCAAAGGAGGAAAGTTTCTCTGCACTCACCTGAGCACAATTCTGAGTTTAGTGTACCTACGAGCATGATTTGTGACATCACAACAAGTTTAAGCCAGTCGTGGTCCAGTATGAAACTCACGCAAGTGTGATGGGGAAACTTGACACCTCCAGGTCACATACAATGAGAATGGACTTTTCAATGAGGTAGACATCTTGTTTCCAGAAGTTAAACTTTTTAACTGAACAATATTTGCATATTGTCTTCAAACATGTCTGGAGAGGATCTTTAATTTCAGGGGAGATGTTTTGTTAATGAAGACATGCTTATATTAAAAAGTACATAGACAAAAATCATGTTTTAATGTTGACCCAATAATGTAAAACAAAACAAAACTTGCCTTTCTGGTAGATTCTCTATCCATTTTTGATGACCATTAGAAAGGTAATGGAGAGAGATGACAGTTTTCTTCAAAACAGCCACGTGTTTCACAGTGTCTTGCTGTCCAACTAAACATGCTGACTGGAAACTAAAATGTATAACAACAGCAGTTAACATCTGATCAAATTAAAGACAATTCTAAACTTAACAACAGCCAGTCAAGGAGGCAATCACCTGCCAGAGTCAAGCACAATCTCCCAGTTCAAACCACCAACATTTGTCTCCCAGGAGCGCAGCAGGCGGCCATTACCAACCACCAGCACCGCATCTAGGAGACAAGAACAGTTTAATGAGTTATCTTCGTTCAATTAGGAAACTAAAAGCTCTGTTAACTCCACTGCAATGACAAAATCACCTTGTCCATGTTGCAGAAGAGCATCAATGTTTCCCTCTGGTCCAGTCTTATCCACATGTCGCCAGACTGTAACCCACATTGAATAAATACTAATATAAGAACAAAGTATGTTAACTGAGAGGCAGATCTATTTCTGTACTTGGCCCTATAGAACTGTCTATTACAGCAAACTAACAAAATACTCACAGAGTTCTCCAGTCCTGGTATTGAGTGCAGCAAAAACATTATTCTCTGTTGCCAGAAGCACCTTTTTGGATGACTGCACATGTGTGTCGAAATGGGAAAAGCGAACCTTGCCAACATATTGCTGCCTCCTGTGAATCACAAGACAGAGAACAAGCTGTCACAAGGTCAACAAGCTAGTTTATAATCGTGGGTATGACATATAATCAAAGATCAAACCTCAGTGTTATGACACAGCTATAAATAAATGAATAAATAAATAAATACTGGTAGACAGCACACTGGTTATTATCAGATTGGTTAAAATGCTGTTCAAATACAAAACAAAATACAAAATTATAAATCAATTTCAATCACATTTACTATAAAACATTTGAGCTTACTGGACCATTGGTTTCCTAAAGGCAAATAAAAAATTGTGAACAAACTAACCGCACCTGCAGTAAGTAAATACAATTTCTTGTATTCATTTTAATATTTTTTGCCCTGGTGTCTCACACAAAGTCCATTCCAAACACACCGGGTCGCAGCTAGTGGCTGGTGGCTGACAGGTGTTAGCATTAGCATCTCCACATTAAAACATGGCTCTAAATTGCATACATTTTGATCGTTCTCTAGATTCCTCTTACCAGTCAAATTTTCCTACTTGATCCTCAAACACAGCCTCGATAGTGCCGTATAACATAATACATTTCAGGCAAAACAAAATTAGCTTTGCCATTGCAGCAGTAGCTTTAGCTTGCTCTTCAAGAGGAAAAGGAAGTCGGAAGTTGACTGGCTTTCTTTTTGTCTTGTGACTGAGAGGTGCTGCCCCCTACAGGTTAGAAAGGCACATAGCTTCTATAAATGTAATGCAGTGGTCATAAAGAATAAACGTAAAAAATGTTTAACGTCAATCTGTCCACAGAAGCTTAAATAACGTATAAAATAACGTATAATTATGTAGCAATGATGCCGTTCCATGTAATACATTAACCAGCTTTTTGTGCTAGATAAATTGGTCGTCTTTAATCTTTTCTTTGTGCAGACACAAATTCGGCTTAAAAATTTTAATTTGACTTATGGTGATTTGTACACATTATTATTGATTAAATTAATTGCACAAACACGTGTGTACAAAAGGTTAAAAGGTGCTGTCTACAAAATTATTTGTGTATAAAATGAGGTAGTCAGATTTCACAGTAAAAAAAAAAAAACAGACAGCAAGATTGAACACAAAAAACTATGTCTTAGCCTAATCCTCCTCACAGGTTAAACATCAAATTCTGAGTCTCTTATCTAAATACCATTTGTTAACGCTGTCAG
Organism: Siniperca chuatsi; assembly: GCF_020085105.1. Classification (NCBI taxonomy): domain Eukaryota; kingdom Metazoa; phylum Chordata; class Actinopteri; order Centrarchiformes; family Sinipercidae; genus Siniperca; species Siniperca chuatsi. Next base: position 12,165,565 of record NC_058051.1, on the reverse strand, counting down.
AAATCAAAGAGATAAAAGAGACCAGACTTTTTTGGTTGGTTGCTAAACTTGAATAAAGTCCTATTGCTATTATGGACATGATGCAGCAACCTTTCTGAAATTAAGGTTGCAAGGAATGTAAGTACCATGACTCATTTTTACATAGCCTACATTATATTGGACCAGTATAAGTCCAGTAGGCAAGGTCAAGGTCCCATCACTAAAGTATTATAATACCTCAGAATTCAGAGAAATCTGTCCAATCTGCTAAACACACATTAACACACACTATTAATTTACAAGAACATTAAAATATCCATGATTCTACGTATTTGTTTCTTTAATCAAACAATAACATAAAATTAACTCTGGCTAACTGAAGTTCAATTGGAACAATTGCAATCCAAAGGAGTAAATATTATAAATAAGTGACCTGAAGGTATTTGTATTATTTGTATAGGTCATAAATGTAATGGAAAAAAAGCCATTTTATTTTTATGTAAAAAAATGGGATCTGTATTATTAGTACTTACTAACTAACTGAGATGATAAACGGAGTAAACTTTTTGGATGAAATGACGTTAGTCTGACTGTTGTCAGATTTTGAGCGCCCTCTGTGATTTACTTTTACAGTTTCTTCTTGCAGTAGCTAGTTTTTTCTATGGGATTTCAAGATGGCGTCGAGCGGAGGAGATGGGGAACACGAATGGACAGCGGCAGTGCGGCCGCTTTTATCAGCTTCGTACACCGCTTTCGAAACGAAAGAGCTACCTCAGCTTATTGGGTCTATAATCAACAGGTAACCGGTTACATGTCAATAAATTTCGTGTCCCTATTTGCTCAAATACTGGCCGTGTCCACCCAGGAGTGGGCTGGTTTGCTAACTTAGCTTGGTGAGTTAGCGTTAAGTTCGATGGGAAACGGTACCCGCTTAGCTAACGTTAGCGGCTAGCAAGCTACTTGATCTTAACTTGCTAACGTTAGCTAACTTACTCAAAATGCGATGTGGCTTGCCCTGGTTGGTAACTCAAGCTGTTTGAAACAAGGCGCGACTTATGACTGATGGACGTTGATATTTATTGTAACAATGTTGCTGTGCAAACGTTAATCGATGTTTGAAAATTGCTTCATCACTAGCTAGCTAACACAAACATTAGCCAGCAAGCTAACTAATGGGCCTTCCAAACGGACTGTAACGTATAACGTAACGTTGAAATGGCCCAGACACAGTAATATTTGACTACGTCAGCTAACTTAAGTTGGCTCAATTCGATACGCTTGTATGCTGAGCTTGCCATATCCAGTCTACTCTGGACATGTCAACAAACAGTTTATGCATTAACTGATTAATAAGGTAGCCAGTCAGTTTAACGTTATCTGCTGAAAGTAGGCGGGGACCATGTACTCTCCCACTCATTTTTGAAGAGATGATGATGGTTAATGTATTATTAATAAAACGACAACTTGGTGATATTGCTGCTTCGTAGTTACATGTAAGGCTAAAGGTCTTGTGGAAATGGTGTTATATGGCATATTTATTTCCGGGGACCTTTAATTTACTTTCTCGTAAAACTAATTAGTATATGCACATTTCGCCTTGCAAACTACCGATGTATACATCACCATGGAGTGATTATCAAGTCAGTAGTGCCTACACAGTAGCCAGTTGTCACATATGGTTGTCACTTGAAATTCCTGTTAAGTGGTGACATCAGCTGATGTGAATAGCTTCCTGCTATGTTTATTGGTTTCATTTTCTGAAGTAACGTTCAACCTGCAAATGTGAGCAGTAATACTGCTACCAGACCTGTTTCGTTTTCAAATGAAACGACCAATTGGGCTGGTATACATGTTTGATATTGCTATTATAATGCTCGCTCATTAGCTATGGTATCAAATGTAAATAATTTTTTTCAGCAATATTTTATTGATCATACAAGAGTTTTCACCATCATGAGCATAACAGTTGGATTACAGTGAGTGAGTGCTGCAAGAGTAGAGTAGTTTGACATTTTTTAACAGAATTTTTGATGTTGACAACTGGAAAGTTTCAACATCAGGGGCACTGCATTTCCAGCACATTTCAGTGATGTACAATGATGAGAACTAGACTGTGCATGATGAAAAGCAAAAGGTCTTTCCATTATTTACCATAGTCTTAATTTTAAAGCAACAGAGAGTAGAGGCCGCAAACAATCCTGACTGATAAAAAAATAAACAAATAAACAGCAGCAGGCGTAATATCATAGTCTCTTTCAGAGATGGGTTTGAGAAATTGAATGGATTAAGTCCTAAGGCTAATTGAGAATGGCAGCAGGTCTTGGGTGTTTTGGTCTTAATGTCCTTGTATGGTTTCCCAGTGGATAGTTTATGAAGCAGGTGTTAGGTTTGGGCAAAGTATTAGTAGGAGCCCTTCATTTCCTTCACCCTGGTAATATGCAGCTTCTTTGTGGTCAGGAAAAAAATGCCAACAAATGACCCAATCAGCAGTATTTTGGAGTGGGAGTTGGAGAAAAAGCAGATTTGTGTTCTGTGTTAGAAAGCAGAGGTGTTTTTTTGTGTGTATTTAGTTGTATTGGTGATTGTGAATACTTAGAACTGTATATTGTCATGGTGCTACAATGAAGTGCTTTGGACAGATTGATGTAATGGAGGCTGATGAAAAATTCACTAGTATATGGAGTATAGATAAGAAGAAAAAAACACAGGGTTCATGTCCCTATGAAGGACTTATGCTAACAGCAAGTTGGCCACACAGGTCGGTCTCCAACACTGCCTTCCTACTGTCTGGAAGTATGTGATCAGATCACAGATTGAAGAGGTGCCATTTGGCTTGGGTAGTTTGCTGAAGGATGGTGTAGGACGGTGCTGAGGTCAATCATCAGAAACATTATAGGAGCTGTGTGTTTCCAGGTGTTTTTCGGACATTGAATAGGCTAAGCTTAACTGCATAATTCACGACAAACTGGTTTTTCCTGGTAACAAACTGCATATCTGTCAGACATTTTAGAAAAGACTGCATAAATGGTGTGTTCAAAGGCATTGATTTTAACTGAGGGCAACGCACAATGTAATGTCACTATACTGACAGCCAGAGCCAGCTGTTTTCTTGTTATCTATGTGGGAATACATTTATCAACATTCATTAATGAACTATTGTGGTGTTGGAAATGTGGCAAAATTCATAGAGGTGTGCCTAATAAAATAATATTTTCTCCAGGCTTATCTGGGAAGCTTTAATTGTTGTTCAGTTACCAACCCCCAAAAAAGGCAACAGACACAAAAATCCAAATTAATCCAAAGGTAATACAGTACCAAACATAATGCTACACCATTTCACTTATCATTTGCACAGTGTTAATAATGACATTTGCAAGCGTGTTCATGAGTACAAGATATTTTTCATAGATCAGCATTTTTTGCAAATACCTGTCTGGGGTAGAAGGAGGTTATCTGATTGTAGCTAAATGTTATAGGTGTTATTAGGCTAAGTGTTTCTCATACAAACACCAGGTCATCGTCTGTCTGTTACATCTCTCCTAACTCTCTCTATTTCAGAAAGAAAAATGCTATAAAGATGTTCTATGTAAATTCATATTTGAGAGTATTTAATGAGATATTCCACTTGTCATTTGCAGTGAATCAGACATCCTTCACCACGACAAACAGTATGAGCCTTTCTACTCATCATTCGTGGCACTCTCTGCACACTACATCACCACAGTATGTGGACAGAGTATGTATCGTTCATTTTCTCTTTAGTGAAAGAGATAAGAAATTACTACTGCCATTCAGCCAAAATATTTAGATGTTACAGGTTGTGTTTCTTCCAGCCAGCAAATGATTTTTGCTCTCTCTCTAGTACCAAGAAACCAGCTGCTGTCGGTTGCTACAGCGTGCAAAGTATTGATTGAATTCTCATTGCTGCGCTTGGAGAACCCAGATGAGGCATGTGCAGTATCACAGGTGAGAGAAACAAACTGAATGGGAGATTGTAATGTTGTAGGACTGCATTTAACTGGACATTTTTGGTCTGTTTTAAGGAGATAGGACATTTACCAGCAACAGACAAAATGTTGTAATGTAGCCAATGTAGTTGTATTTCATTCTATACAGGGTTTTCCCTGCCATTATGCGCCTAAGCGTTTTTGCGGCACGCCTATGTCCGCAGGCAGTACATAGTAGAAGGCAGTACATAATATTACAAATGCGAGCGAATCATTCCGTTAGAATGCCGGGTCGGAACTGGTTGTTTACTAATGCGCTATGATAAGGACCGAATGATGTTCATCACACTAATTGAGTGCCAGATAGTTAGGTAGTTAGCAAATATGTACAAGAAGACTTCTCTTCACTATGCCTGTTATAAATGTTAATTATCTATAAATGTGAATCCATGACATGCAAGTGTTTTCACAGTAGCCCATCTACTGTATGCACCGCTGTCATCATTGTCAGTTTATTGGCCCTGAGCAGTGGAAAATGAGTCAATAACAACAATAGTAGCTAGTAACATACTCATCACGTTATGTTTTGAACACACCTGATCCAACTCACCAGCCCTTACTGTTGGAGTTGGGAACCCAGGGTCTTGATGATGATGATTATTATTATTATCATTAGCAAGCTCCTTTTTGTAAAATAATTAAATGTTTATGTATTAAATGTTCAGACGAAGGCTGTGATATGTGTAAATAATAAAAACATTATTTAACTATAGCAAGTTTTGTCTTTAAGCTTTTTGGGCGTTATTTATAGTAGTAATAATGGTCCAAAATGATATGAAATGGCATAGTTTTAAGTCAAAAACCTTTTAAATTTTCTTGGAGGATGCCTGCCACCCCCCCCCCCCAACACCAATGACTGCACAGCACCTAAGCCTTCCAAAAACTTAGTGAAAACCCTGTCTACACATTTGTTTTTACATTTTGATTAAATAGACATTAATTTGGCTTTTCTGGTCATGTGTGTCAGTTTTCTGTTTGAAAGGACATTTACTGTATAAATTAGTTAAATCGAGTAACACTGTTTATTTTTCTACAGAAACACCTGATTCTTCTAATAAAAGGACTTTGCACCGGCTGCAGCAGACTAGATCGCACAGAAATCATTACGTTCACTGCTATGATGAAATCTGCCAAGTTGCCTCAAACCGTCAAGACCCTTTCAGATGGTAAGTGTCCCTTATGGGATGGTCTAAAGTTAAACAATACTTTATTGATTATGACACAAAACTACTTTTTTAGGCCTACTAGGCCTAACTACTAGGCCTTTTTACAAAACAAGAAATCTTCAAAGCTTTGGTATGTGACATCGAAAATTGTGTCCTTGTTCATCTAATAGTGGAAGATCAGAAGGAGTTACCCAGTGCTGTGAACCCAGAGCTTCGACAAAAAGAAGTACAAATGAACTTCTTTAATCAACTGACTTCAGTTTTTAACCCTGACCTTACAACCATCTTGGCCTCCCCATCAGCAGCACACATGCAGGCAAGTGTTAAAGACCCGCCCTCCAGCTGTCAACACCATTATTGTCATCAGTATCTGACAGCTAAAGTTAAACAACTTGTTTAAGTTTCTTCTTATCAGTGTTTTTACTGAAAATAAACTCACGTTTAAGGTGTAATTTAATTAGCCACATACGAAACAGCTGCTCTTGGCATTGACCGTTGTAATTAATCATCATAATCGTTATGTTTTTCAACTCTCTCCAATTATAGGCTGAGAGTGATTGCGATGACCAAACCACAGATCAAGCCATTCAGGCCAAAATGAAAAATGCCTTTGTCTCTCAGAATGTGTCAAGCTTACAGGAACTTGGTGAGTAATTGTTGCTTTGTTGTAGGACATGGTCCTCATAGGACTAAGTTTACAATTATACTGTATACATGTCTTGATTTTAAAGTTTTATCCCGGCTGTTTGTGCTGAAACACATTTTAAATCTTTGTTTCTTTACAAAGTCTGATATTTTAGAAAGCCACCGTTAATTAATATATATGAACAATTGCTGAGGATTTTGTATATATACCAGTAAAACTATATTGGGAAGTTAATTTTCTTTTGTTTTTTTATACAGCCACTTGAATTATTCACTCCTTTGACATTATGTTTTCTATTAAGTTCTTAATCGAATGTCACTTTGGAATTTTAAGACCTCACCTTGCATCCTGCTGGTAATTTAATAGAATCTTGGTTTAGTACATTTTCCCTCCACCTTTTCATGCCACATGTCAGTCACTAGTGTTAATTTTTCACTGTCATTATTGGAAAAATTGTACTCTGGAGCTATAAATCGTTTGAGGCCAATGTAACCTGCCAAAGTGCTTTTTATTTTTACATTGTAATGTCACATGGCAAGTTTCAGTTTTTTGTTCTTTTTTTATTAGAGCTAATAGTTATTTGTTTCCATTACTTGTGTTTCCAGGTGGGTCTGAGAAGTTGCTACGTGTGTGCCTCAACCTGCCCTACTTTCTACGCTACATCAACCGTTTCCAGGATGCTGTATCAGCCAACTCTTTCTTTATCATGCCTGCCACAGTGGCTGACGCCACTGCTGTTCGCAATGGGTATTTCTTTTAATTTATGTATTAGGTAAAAATGTTCTAATGTCAAATTTTAGTATAATTTATATTATTATATTATGATTTGTTTTGAATGGGGCGATATAATCTGTTTAGTTTCTGCATGTGTATTAGATGACTAGTGTTTTTGGAAAGTTTTTTTTCTGTCATACATTCATTTAACTTTCTATACTTAAAACCCATACCCAGATTTCATTCACTCGTGATAGACGTAACCATGGCTTTGGACACACTTTCCCTACCTGTGCTGGAGCCCTTGACACCAGGGAGATTACTGGATATGACCGTGCTGGCTTTGAGCTGCCTCTATGCTGGTAAGTGGTATCTCTCTGTAGGTAAAATAAAACTATACTTCCAGTAATTCAAACTGCTATAACCTGCCATAAACAAACAAGGAGGAATTGTAGACGGGAGGACAATGATACCAGTTTTCTTCTACAAACAACAATCTCAATAGACCATAAAGCAGTGCAGCAATACGATATGAGCTTGAATGTACTAGCACCAGCTGGAACAACCACTACTGTCCTTTCCCCTGTTTAATCTACAACTGAATGCAATCATTTCATAGTCATTCTCTGCATAGTGTTGAAAGTCAAATTGGTAATAGTAATTAAAAAAACTAAAAAAAAAAACCTTTTTACCCATTTAGGTGTGAGTGTGGCCACTTGCATGGCCATTCTGCAGGTAGGTAGCGGCTTGCAGCTTCGCTCTGCCTCCACTGGGACTAAAGAGGAGGACTATGAAAATGACGCAGCCACAATTGTCCAGAAATGTGTGAGTATTATAAGTACAACATCCTCAATGTATGCTCATATGTTAGTTGTGAGATGTAGTCTGGTGTTGCATAGAAACTTCACTAACACATTCACTAACTTGTATGTTGCTATTCACAAGTTGTTGTTTTTTTTACATAGGCCTATAGGCCCTGTTTACTGACTTCAGATAATGAAAGAATTGTGGGGAGATATATTTGTGTTCTGAATGGGTCTGCGTAGAGGTTATTGTCTCATATTTTGACATTGCATCAAATTTCTCCATATACATTTTTTATCATCTCTAATGACTGTCTAGCTAGCATGCATACCTTTACTAAGATACAGCACATTTAAAATGGTAACAACAACAAATTTGTGTTGGCAACAGCTGGAGATCTATGAAATGATTGGACAAGCTATCAGCAACTCCCGAAGAGCTGGAGGAGAGGTAAGTACCAGGTTTGAATACTGTGATAGAATAGTAAAAGAAAAATACTAGTTCAGTACCTTTTGATTTACTTAGGTTGTGCCACTTAAGATGTTTACTTTTGAAGTAAAAGTTAAGAATTGTGTCAGAGGTTTTTATATAATATTCTTTGTGATCATTTTATTTATTTATTTGTGTATACTACAGCATTATCAGAACTTCCAGCTGCTTGGAGCCTGGTGCCTTTTAAACAGCCTGTACCTGATTCTTAACCTGAGCCCCACTGCTCTGGCGGATAAAGGGAAAGAAAAGGATCCCCTGGCTGCCCTGCGTGTCCGGGATATTGCTGCTCGCACCAAGGATGGCGCGGGATCGCCTAAACTTGGTCCTGGCAAAGGGTAATTTCCAATGAATATGAAATAAGTTAATACAATATTTTTAGTGTCGCTGTGGCTCGGTTTTGACTTTTGAGCTTCATCAGTAATACAGGTATTTTTATTTATATAAATGAAGGTGTGGGCAGTGGTTACTGCAATGAAATCTTTTTTTGGCTGGTTAATGATTTAAAAAGCGTGAACTGCATATTTCTGATATGTAATGCTTAAAAAGACACACTTGAGAAGTGATTTGTGTGCATTAATTTGTCATTTTTGTTGTTTTTCTTAAGACACCAAGGGTTTGGCGTTTTGTCTGTTATCCTGGCCAACCATGCCATCAAACTTTTGACTTCGCTTTTCCAGGATCTGCAAGTTGAGGCCCTGCACCGGGTAAATTAAGCAACTAACAAATACACTTATTTTCTGTTGTATTTCAAAGAAAATTTCCATAATTAAACGTGTGTCTTACTGTTGTACTTGTGGCCAGTATCACATCTTATAAGCACAAGACTTACCACCGTAGTAGTAGCGATTGTAGACGTAAACCCTCTGCTGGAAACATTACAATGAAGCGTTCAACCTGTTGTTTGAAGAACCAAAAAACTTTCTGTGCTTCAGTTACGCTGTCTACAGTCTTGATTTATTACTCATTCAGTGTAGCTGTATACAAAATGATTAAAAAAATATATAAAAATCAACCTGAGAAACCTATAACATGCAAAAGGAAACTTCTGTTCCTTGAAATCCATGTTTTCTCATTCCATTTCATCCCAACTTCCACCTGCAGGCTTGGGCGAGTGATGGGCCACCAGCTGAGCTCAACATCATGGCACAGAGCACTTCCATCCAGAGGGTCCAAAGGCTCATCGACTCTGTGCCCCTGACCAATCTACTGTTCACCCTTCTCTCCACTTCCTACAAAAAGGTGCAATCATTATATATTTACACACAGAATTTGCGGAATTGCACGTTATGTTGTGTTGTTCATCATCACAAATAGAAAGGTGCTTGTGCTGCTTTTGGGAAAACAAATGATCAAAAAATGCAGTTCATCTGTCAGCTGCCTACAAGGGGGAAACCTAGTTTTCATAGCCTATGTTTTTCTCTAAAGACTTAACTTCTCATTTAACAAAATAAGAAAAGTTTTCTTTAAGCTTTGATATTTACTTTGTGCAATGTGACATAACACAAACGGTGACATAAATTAGAAAGATATAGGTGCAACAAAATATACATACAAGACAAAACAGATGCTGGGATACAAAATGTTGGATGGAACAAAGACACGATAATGCTGCTGTTTTTTTCCTTTTACATTCTGCTTTTTAAATAAAATTGGTGTCTGATTGAAAAGAGTGTGAAAAAGTATAATCAAAAGATTGAATAGTGTGATCATTGTTAAGACTGTTCATGTTTTTGCTTCCATCAGGCTTGTGTTCTCCAACGCCAGAGGAAGGGCTCAGTCAGCAGCGATGCCAGCGCTTCTACAGATTCAAACACCTACTATGAGGATGATTTCAGCAGTACAGAGGAGGATAGCAGTCAAGGTATTTTATCATTCTGGATTTAAGCAGTTACATCATCACTTCAGAAAGCCTCCTTAAAATTGAAACTTCATACTAGAGTATACACTCACATAGCAGCTTTAGGTTTGAAAAAAATCATACCTCTGGCTTTACTTCAATCCTGGCACAGATGATACAAGAAACAATGCACATATTGTTCTGCACAGCATTGATAATATAGGATCAACAACTCAAAAGGACTGGATGGAGAATTAAGCATTTTATTCAGCTTGATAGGAATAGATGACTGGGATTGATAAGATTTGATAAGATAAGATTTGTCTTCCAACAAAGTATGGAAGACAGTACAAGCAAGTTATCAAACACCCGTGGAAAAGGCAGAACATAAACTTGCAGAAATATGACGTCTTCGACTGCTCTCTCTGCAGTCAACTCACTGTCTCCTCTGTCCACAACCGGCATATTTTACACAGTTATGCAGAGGTGATCATGCTAACAACATAAAAGTGAATGCCGGTTGTATCTAATGATTAGCCTAATTAACCATGTATCTGAAAATTAGTTTAATTCTTTAAGGCTGAGACCAAGCAGTCCCTCCTCTCTACCAGCAGTACCGGCCCTGCAGTGAGGCTCTCTCCAGCAACAGAGGGAGAATGACAGAGTAGAGGATAAGTGATGCCATGGGACTGTTAGGCTGCAAGCCTTTTATATTAAACTAGCTTTCTAAACAGTGGAGTCCGAGGGCTTTAGGTAACCATTAATCAGTCCAAGAGTATGTAAAGTTATTCTCATCTTTTTTGTAGCCTATACATGCTTGCCAATAAGGAGATAAGGTCTGGTATTAATTAGTCTACATATTTAAAATATATATATAAAAACAAACAAACAAGGTGTAGGCAGGTATGATCTGTAGATGTAATGAAGGCACAACTATGTGCTCATCACTTAATGAGTAAATTGACCAACAAGCCAGTATCTCAAAAGCTTTGTGTCATGCCTTCAAGGTATGCCTCAGATTTTTCTCCATGACAGCGTGGATGCAAGTGCTGAAAGCAGAGTCATGTTTGTATTTGATCTCTGAGGTAGTGTCAGTGCTGAGCTGTATCAGTGAAGCAGCAAAACAGGTGTGCTGTCAGTGGATGAGTCAGGTCATGGCAGCAGTGAGAAGGGTAAACACATACACACAGCAATGTAATTTAAAATTTTGTCCCTTCGTCACACCATGACAGTGTAGTTGACAGTGTTTACTATTTCAGCAGAGAGAAGACAGGAGAAGACAAGTGCAGCTTGTGTCTCAGGTCAGCAGTTTTCTGTCCTCAGGTCAAAGACTTGGTGTCCACTTCACTGTCCTAGATTCATTTTGTTATTGTATGTCTCACAATTTAGGCTCTGAGCTGTGGCCCTAGTAGCTTAGAAATGACAGAGCCACAGATGAAGAGGCTTTGGCAAAACAGCCCCTAGTATGAAAGGTGCTTTCAACTGATATTGAAATGAGCTAAATTTTATTGTTTTGTCAAAAAGGTTTATCTGTGGCTCGTGTGGTTCAAAGGATAATACCAGTGGTGTTGACATGTGGGTGCTCATTATTGTTTTTACAAGCATTAAAACCTTAGATTAGAGCTGGGTGATGAATGGAAAAGTTACTGATAACATTTACAGTAACCCACCGACTAAATTTAGCTCCTCTTGGTATGAGTAAAAGTCTTCCCCAGGTGCTTTTGAGAGCTGTGTCCTAAAAACACAACATCACCCCTTTGTCATCCAGTCTGTGGCCCTGCCTTGTCTTGCCTTAATTGAATGCACACTTGTAGTTGTCAGACAGATCAGATTGTAGTTAAAGTTAAACTTAAACCTTTGTGGTCATATTGATTTTGTGGTTATATTACCTAGCCGTACCTCAGATATCATACATTTTTTCTTAAGTCATCACATTCTTCTAACCTGTTATTGCATTACTTGTCACACATGTCTGAAATGTACAAATACAAAAATAGTGTATTACCCATGTCAAAAAAGTGGTATTATTCTTGAATACGAAAAATTCAAGTTGTGCTTGTAAACTATGGGCTTAAACACATTATGCTACGTCTTGCTGTCACCTGAAAAGTTATGATTTTTGTATGTTGCATGCAAATGTGAATATCAACTTAAAGTGATATTCTTTTAACACTTAAAAGTTGTTCCTTGTTTTTGTATTTGAATTAATCTGTAGATACTTCAACTAGCTACATTTGCAGTGCGATGCTTTTCAAGTCTAATCATAATTGCTAAAATATATTTCATTGATTCATCGCTACTGAAAAAGTTAGGTGGCAAGCAAAAGCAAAGACCTTCGTGGACCAACCCCTGACTATAAGAACTATCTTTTAGAATGCAACCTCTCTGGTGGGGAAGGAGCCTGAGCTAGTGTGGGGGGTCGAGTGATACACTAGATGTAGCTGGGCTCCACCTGTACACACAGAACCAGTTCTGGAGCCACAACCCAGGTTAGGAGTGGTGCTAGTTCCTTTCCTGGCGTTCCGGGGAGGAAGGCTCTCACTGTTTTCTGTGCCTATGCCACAAACATGATCTAAGAGTATCTTGGCTGTCTTGGATTTCCTGGGTAGGTTTCTGTAGAGGGCACCGTCTGATGATTCTATCGTAGGAAAATTCAATGCACATGAGGGAAACGACAGAAAAACCTGGAGGGAGTTGATTGGAAGGAATATCCTGCCTGATTTGAACCAGAATGGTGCTTTGTAACTTCTCCGCTTGTCATGGATTGTCCATGACAGATACAATGTTTGAACATAAGATGGTGGTAGTGCACTTGGTAGCAGATCACTATAGGCCAGAGATGATTGACTTTATCAGAATCAGAAATACACTGACCATTCGGATCAGTTTGTTGAGCCTGTTAGCGTCCGCTACCCTCAACCTGCTGCCCCAGCATGCAATAGCATACAGGATATAACTGGCCACCACAGACTCATAAAACATCCTCAGCGTTGTCCGGCAGATGTTGAAGGACCTCAGCCTTCTCAGAAAATAGAGGCGGCTCTGGCCCTTCCTGTAAACAGCTTGAGTGTTCTTAGCCCAGTCCAGTTTATTGTCCATGTGTACTCCCAGGTACTTGTAATCCTTTACAATGTCCACACTGACCCCCTGGATGGAAACCGGGGTCACTGGTGCCTTGGCCCTTCGTAGATCTACAACCAGCTCCTTTGACTTTGTCGCATTGAGCTGCAGATGGTTCTGCTCACACCATGAGACAAAGTTACCCACCACAGCCCTGCGCTCAGTCTCATCACCACCGCTGATACATCCCACCACAGCAGAGTCATCAGAAAACTCCTGAAGGTGGCAGGACCCTGTGTGGTAGCTGAAGTCTGTGGTGTAGATAGTGAAGAGGAAGGGAGAGGACAGTCCCCTGAGGGGTCCCAGTGTTGCTGACCGCTGCCAGCTTCTCACCCAGTAGGGCTAGCCGGATGGTGTTGAAAGCACTGGAGTCAAAAAACATGATCCTCACTGTGCTTGCCGGCTTGTCCAGGTGGGCGTAGATGCGATTCAGCAGGAAGATGATTGCATCCTCAACTCCCAGCCGGCGCTGGTAGGCAAACTGAACGGAGTCCAGGAGGGGTCTGACCATGGGCTGCAGCTGTTCAAGCACCAGTCTATCCAGGGTCTTCATTATGTGGGAGGTCAGTGCCACCGGTCTGTAGTCCTTGGAGCCACTGGGACGCGACGTCCTCGGCACAGGAACGAGGCAGGATGTCTTCCACAGAACAGGGACCCTTTGAAGACTCAGGCTCAGGTTGAAGACATGATGAAGGACTCCACATAGCTGGTGGGCACAGGGTTTTAGCACCCCGGGGCAAACGCCATCGGGGCCTACAGCCTTGTTTGAGTGGAGTTTCATCAGCTATCCTCTCACCCCTGATCAGCCTGAGAGCCAGTTGAGGGGGGAGTAGGACTCTCCCAGGAAAATGGACGAGGGGGGAGCAGTGGACTCAGAGGAGTCTGAGGGCAGACAGCAGCTGAGTTAGAGGGGGGATGAGCAGGAGCCTGTGTGTCGAATCTGTTAAAGAACAGATTAAGTTTGTTGGCCCTGTCCAAGCAGCCTTCAACTCCCCTGCTCCCAGTTGGTCTCAAGCCAGTGATGCTCTTCATGCTGCTCCAGACCTCTCATGTTGTTCTGTTGGAGTTTCCACTCCAGCTTCCTCCTGTACTTCTCCTTGGCCTCCTTGATCTTCACCTTCAGGTCAGCCTGGATTGCCCTCACCTTCTCCCTATTACCATCGGTAAAGGCCCTCCTCTTGGCATTTAGGATGTCTTTGATGTCCTTTGTTACCCACGGTTTGTTATTTGGATAACAATGGACCATCTTAATTGGGACAGTGCAGTCCACACAGAAATTAATGTAGCCAGTGATGCACTCAGTAAGCCCGTCAATGTCCTCTCCATGAGGCTCACAGAGTGCATCCCAGTTTGTCACCTCAAAACATCCCTTAAGCCTCCTCTGACCATCTCCTCACTGTCCTTGTGGTCGCAGGCTGCCTTTTAACCAGAGTCACATAGCGGGGTTTGAGGTGAACCAGGTTGTGGTCTGACCTACCCAAGGGGGGGAGGGCGGAAGAGCTGTATGCATCCTTAACGTTAGCATACAGCAGGTCCAGTGTCCTCTCCTCTCTAGTAGGACAACTCACATACTGGGTGAAATTAGTCAGTGTTGTTGAAACACTGACATGGTTGAAATCACCCGAGATTCATATTAGTGCACTCGGATGTTTAGACTGGAGTTGTGCTATGGCGGTCTGAATGACGTTGCACGCCGATGCCGGGTTATCGGGGGGGGGGGATGTAAACAGCCACAACAGTGGCATGTGAGAATTCACGTGGCAAATAATATGGCCGGATTCCCACAGCTAACAGTTCAATGTCTGGGCTACAGATATTCTGCTTGAAAGTAACGTGACCAGGGTTACACCATCTGTTGTTGACCAGCACAGCTAGCCCACCACCTTTCCACTTACCGCTCCCGGTGTGATCCCTGTCGACCTGAAGAGTCTCAAAGCCGTCGATAGAAACGTTATGATCCAGGATATCCTGGTGTAGCCATGTCTCTGAGAAGCACATCAAACTACACTCACGGAACTCCGTCTGACTCCGGGCTAACACCGTTAGCTCGTCCATTTTATTCGCCAGTGATCTCACGTTGCCCATGATGAGAGAAGGCAGACACAGCTTAAATCTCTTGTTCTTAAGTCTCTTTTGTCTGGACCCCTCTCTAAGTCTTCCCTCGCCGCTTCATTCCACCTCTGCATCCTTGGTGTGTCCTCCTCCAGATCTCAGTGGGGACATCAGTTGTTTTGGGCGCCATGCCGTTCGGCTTCAGCGCGATCAGCTGTTCCCTGGTGTAAACAATGCGGCCAAACAGCTGTTATAATCATATAAACAGATCTGCTGACATAAGTCTTATGCTCAGGTGAAGAGAGGAGCAAAGCTGTCTTCTGAGCTGGTCAGGTGGCAAGTGAGGATGCGAGATAGACTCTGTAAACCAAAACGTGTTGTGAGAGTGAACTAAGAATGTCTGGCTGAGATTTGCCCAGTCTAAAAATCCCACCTCCAAAGGAATTCATCCTCTGTCCCATGGGAAGTTGGGGATGTAGAATCAAAGAGGACGATGATAAAATGTTGCATAGCTGAGGGGCAGTTATGGCCAAAAGGTAGTTGAAACCTTTTGTGGCCACAAACCAAAAAAGAGAGAGAGAGAGAGAGAGAGAGGGAAGCAGTCAAGCTGAAGAAAGAGACCTTTTGGGCTGCCAAGATTTAGATGCTTTCTTTGCATTTGCTCTTAGACGAGAAAATTATATTTCAATTCCAGTGTTCATAACCTATCTGCCTTTTATTCCCAGACTTCATTCAGGCTTCATGACTGAATGTAACAAACAGAATATTAATTTGGCAGAATAGGTTTTTTGCTTAGGTTCAGAGCAAATAAAGTGATTCACAATAGATAGTCAATTAAATGGAATCCCATTAGAATGTTTTAGTGACTTTTTCAATAGACTTTCATAGTTTCCATACTGCTTCGAAGAGAATCAACAACAACAATCAACAGAATCAACCTTGTATTATTATTACAACCAAGATATTTTATGCAGTGCTTAAAAATGTCAAGAGCTCATAAAATTTAAACTATTATATTTTAACTTGATTTAAAATGGCAATAGCTTAGCTGATGCATGTTGCTAGTGCATAACAACAACTATCCAGTGTCTGTGACATGTTGATTGTAAGGCTTTCTGCTATGAAATAATACATCAGTGATGTGTTTTCAGTTCAGCAGATACTGTACAGCTTCCATTGGAGTGTAACAACATTTTTTGCATCATGTGTCAACCTGACTTTAGTATTGTTTGTATCATAGTTGCAAATAGCACAGTAGCATGTATAAGAACATACACACACACACACAAAGGCAGCTATGAACTCAACATTGCATGCTATTTAAATGCTTCTATTTCTTTTAGTAGAATTTATGAAAAGAACCCAACGTTGATTCATTCTTAATTATTTTTTAGCTTTTCCCAAGCATTCTAAACAGTACTTATGTCCAAATTCAATATTTTGGTAGAAATTCTAGGATTCTGTTGGAGACACAAATTTGGAACACTGTAGAGTGGCTTTTTAGTTTTTCAACAACTAGGGTGACACCGGGAAACACTACAGCATGAGCTCTGTCATAATCATTTCACTCCCCGTTTTAATGGTAAGAGTTTGTCAAAAAAGGGAAAATGAATACAATAAATGGGCTTTCCCTTATTGTCATTGATATCTGTTAAAAGTGGATGTCTTTTGAGAAAAATATTCTCAGAAGAAGAATTCTGTAGTATTCTTCTTTTAAGTGGATATTCACCAACAGGACGTCACTATATGTTCACTGCAGTCTTTGGCTCTTGTCCACCACCTGCACAGTGTTGTAGGTGTCATGAACTAGTTTGAAGCTTTTTACATTTTGCCTTTAGATGATTTCTCTTTTCCTGCAGATGATGACAGTGAACCCATCTTGGGGCTTTGGTTTGAAGAGACAATTTCACCCACCAAAGACAAAGTTGCACCCCCACCCCCTCCACCACCCCCACCCCTGGAGACCTCTCCCAGACTGAAGAGCCCCAGCAAGCAGAATCCAAGTGAGAATGGCAACATTTTAGCTGGCCGTAAAGACCCAGAACTGGTGAGGACTAATTTTTGTGTACCTGACAACATACAGAATAATGCTGTGGCATTACGTCCAGAGTAAACAGCACATGTATTTCTTTATAATGCTAGCATACCTGTCATTATGTCTCTACCAGTAGCTTAAAGTTTTTTTTTGGTTTTAACATGTGAAAACCCAGCAACTCATAATTGTTTGTTCCTATAGTTCCTCAGTTTAGCCTCCAGCATTCTGAACTTCATCACCACTGCAATGCTGAAGTCCAGGAACAACTTCATCCGCAACTACCTGAGCGTGTCTCTTACAGAGCAACACATGGCTACACTAGCCAGCATCATCAAAGATGTTGACAAAGATGTCAAAGGTATGCCTGAAAAAATGACTGCTTATCATACAAATTATCTAAAATTTTACCCTAAATTCCTTTTGTTGTCTTGGTAGCTAATGATGGGTGTAGCCCACAATTGGTAGACAGCAATGCATGCCGCTAGGTTTAATGCATTTTTTTCTCCTCAGGTTCCTCAGATGAAGTGTTTTCTTTAGCTCTGTATCACTTCAACCACACCCTGGTAACATCAGATCTTCCATCCCCGGCCCTGCAGGTAAAAGACATTTCTTTGTTATGCCAGTATCTTGTTCACCAACACCAAAAATCTCTGTGATTAACTTATAATAATGAGCCTAATATTTGGTTAAATATATTCCTTATTCAATGACACAGACTTATTGTTTCTCCTGTCATTCCCAGAGCACCCTTCTTCAGCAGTTAGGTGTTGCGCCCTTTTCAGAGGGTCCCTGGCCTCTGTACATTCACCCTCAATCATTATCAGTCCTCTCCAGACTTCTCCTCATATGGCAGCACAAAGCCAGTGTGCAAGGAGAACCAGATGTCCCTGAGTGTATGAAAGTCTGGGAAAGGTATGGCAACCATGGCATTTCTCATCTGGCTCATATGCACAATGGACTGGTTAAATGTTTCCTTTGATGCTGTCACCATAACGCTTGGATATCAGTTGGTGTACCTTTGACTGATAATGGCAAAAAACAACTGGAGTTAGAGTGCTCACAAAAAGTGCTCTGCTTCAGTTTGGCATCTGTGTTAAGTAATGAGTGAAAAGGAATGGCCATTTTAAGTTGATCATATTTACCAATATTTGAGAACAGCAGGGGCACACCCTTTACAGTAAATTTCAAAATCATACCAGCTAGTGTGCTGTGGATTGCAGAACTACACACGAACTATGGAAATGTATAGAAAATGTACTTGTTGAAACATATACTAGCTTACATTTGCACACAGTATATATTGGAACAGGTTAATTTTAGTGTTTTTCTTTTTTACCTATTTCTCCTTTCTGCTACCTTTCCTTTCCTGCTCTCATAGATTTTTGGGAACGCTGAAGCAACACACTATCCAGAATTCTGTTCATGGAGAAGACGACCTTAATGTGGAGCATCTACAGCTCCTTCTGCTCCTTTTCCACAATCTGTCAGAGCGTGGTCGACGGTCAGTCCTGACCCTGGTCACACAGGCCATCACTGAAGTGGCACAGAGCAGAGACTCCCAGCTGAAGGCAGTGCCCCTCAACCTGGCTCGTCTGTGTCTGGTTTTTGACTACCTGCTTCGCCACTACTCCAGGGCTCCCTTGTACCTTTTTGAACAGGTTAATTGCTTATTTTCTAAGGGTGGCTTTCTTGTCCTGATGGTAAATTGCATAGATTCAGCAAATGCATTCATTTAATAATTCACCAATCAAGAGCAGACTTAAAGGTCCATTCCTGATTACCCCAGCTGTAGGGGTAACATGACACGCAAATAAAGTGGTAGTACAAATCATCATTATTCTAATAGTGAATCTTTGAATAAATGTGACTATGTGTGGCACTGTGATGACAGGAAATTTTGCTTCACTCTACCCTGAATGTTATTTATAGGTGCAGTATAACCTCCTCACCCCACCATCCACTGGGCCATGTTCTGTTCAGGAAGGTGGCAAACGCAGCAGTCTCCCACTTTACTATGGATTCAAAGAGGTGGAGGAGAACTGGGCCAAACACTGTTCAGCAGGTAAGACTACTAAAGGAAATTTACTTTGTTACCCACTGGCCAGAGCATGGCAGTAGGTACAAACATTCATCAGTTGCTTGGACTGTTTTTTTTTTGTCAATCATATTTTTTTTTTCTTTTTTTTAGCATAAACACAAATGATCTATTAACAGGTTGTCTAACCGCCAAAGCCAGTGGTTGCTCCAAGCATTCACCTTAGTGCATCTTACCTCAGTGCTTATTTCCTGCAAGCCATTTACTAAAAAAATGTTTTTTGCTCACACTGTTGAGTGTAGTTTGAGTCTTATAAAACATCAGAAAAAGCATTGCACATTATATTTACTGCTTCATGTGTCATTATGTTGAACTAACTGGATAATTAACTATTCTTGGCTCGGCCATCATTGGCTAAACACTGCTGTTTGTGTTAAGTATCAGCTAAATTAAAGAAGAGATTGGAAGTTAAAACAACAGGAGATTAATAATTAAAATAACATAAAAATAAATAAAATTGCATAGAATCTCAGCAACTTTGACACATGTATTTCATATGTCTGTGTTCTTATTTCTTATCTGTGAATAGGATGTGGCTATGGTAGTACTAGATAAGAAAATAATGTTCTGTTTTCATGCATTTCAACCTTTCTCAGATTCAAATGTTCAGCCCAAATTCTACTGCGTTTTGTCCCCCGAGGCGTCTGAAGATGATATCAGCAGACTGGACAGCAAGGTGAAACTTTGACCTCTAATAAATTAATATTTAAATATATAAAATATATATATATTTTTCCCCCTGTCCCTCACTGTATTCAAACGTAACTTATTTCTTTCCTGGTAGGTCTTTCCTAAGCTGTTCAATGGAGCAGTTAAATACGATGACCTGTATGGGTGGCTCATCTCACTCCTGGTAGCAGGCTCTCAGTTTGACACAGCAAGAAGACAGGAGAACAAGCCTATCACTCCTATGGTAAGAACATACCACATGGACAAACCATCAACTGTGTAAACAGGGTAAATAAGGTAAATACGCCTAAGATGCAGGTGGCATGACATAATTGCCCAAACTGCAGTAAGCACCTGCTGCCTGCAGCGTTTCAAGTTACCAGCTCTTTGTGGCTCCACCTTTATTCATCATTCACTTACAATATTTAAAATTTAGGCTGCACTTTCTGAATGTGCTTCAAATTAAAGCCTTCCAGTTGTTTGAATTTCGAAAGCCTTTTACGTTGAAGCACCACCAGGAAGTGTTAAGTTCTAATTAATAGTAATTAAGTGTGGATTGTAAAACAGTGCATATGTGTTTATCTCCCTGCCCAGGAGGCATGCTCCCTTCAGTACTACTTCCTGGTACTGTGGAGGATCCTGGGTGTGTTACCACCCTCAAAGGCCTACATGGAGCAGCTAAATACTGGCTGCAGTGATCCCAGTGAGAGCGACATCCTGCACACACTGCGATGGTCCTCACGTCTCCGGGTGTCTACCTACGTAAATTGGATCAAGGTCGGTTGACACCTGAAAGTCCTACAGAATGCTACTTAGCATGATAGATGCCAAAACAAATAAATGACTTATAATATTTGTGATTATTCTACTCATCATCACAAATTATTATTTTACTCATAATCACAAATGCTACTCATAATTATTTTATATTTTCAAACAAATCAGTTGAAAAAGGATGCTGCAGATTTGCATTTCTGAAATGATTGACTTCTTGATTTCTGATTTACACAATATACTATACTGTGTCTTAAATCCTGAAATGTAATATCTTAAGTCCTTTTTCATTTTGGTTTATTTTGATGTTTGACTATGCCCATGTCGTCTCTGACAGGAACACTTGGTGAAGCAGGGAATGAAAGCAGACCAAGCAGCCTCTCTGGTTGAGATGACAGCTGCTAAGTGTAGCACTGTTAAATACGATGTGGAGCTAGCAGAGGAGTACATTGCCAGACAGGTACTGATTATAACGTAGTCATTATTGATACTGTAGTCATTGTTCACCTGAGTATCGATTGTTGTCTAAACTAAGTTCTGTTCGTGTACTTATAGGTTATGAATGGTCATGGAAATTTAACATGGGTCCTTGAAAAGTCATGGAAAAGTTTGGAAATTTTGTCCATGAAAATGTGTTGGCAACCTTGCAACTGTCAGTTTGACAACTTGATTTTGTTGCAGATTTCCACCTTCTCCAGTGTAGACCCGAATGTCATCCTTCCACTTCATCAGTTACCCTCTCTACAAGCCATCTACACACTGGATGCAGTCATTTCTAAAGTGCAGGTTTCCCTAGATGAGCATTTGTCCAAGGTTGCCATTGAGGCAGACAACCACAAGTCATCTGAGATCACAAAAAACCTGCTGCCTGCAGCACTACAGCTCACTGATGTTTACACAGCCTTTACAAGGTGAGAAAGGAATCACTCTAACTTCTGCACTTAAGGTCATGCATTATGTCTAGCAAGCTGGTATTTAAGGATGTGATTGAAATAGCTGCAGGGTTTGTTTATTTATTGCTTTATCTTCTGGCTAAAGCAGATAAATGCATGATAACTCTTTTCCTGGGTTTTTGTTTTTTGTTTGCTTTTTTGTTTTATCTCATCCCTGACTTAAAGGTGCAATGTATAAGATATGGCCAGAAAATGAACTAACTTTCACAACAGAATGTGAAGAAGTAACAGTTCTAACGTTGTATCAAAGACGTCTATGTATTGTGTTGCAGAGATATCTACTAAAGTTAGCATGCTAACCAGCTAGCCCCGGCACGTCCTGTGTTGCAATACCACTTGTGCCTCACGAGGCAATAGTGAGTCACTGTAGTGTCCAGTCTGCCCTCAGTCCAACATGAGAGGACGAAGAAGTAGAGCTGCCCTGTGGGCTCTTGATGCTGTTGCTCTCCCTCTCCCTCGCGCTTGTTCCTCCTCTACCTCTACTTTGTCTCCTGCCACCGCTTGATCTTCCCTGTCTCTTACTAGGCAGACTGGATGTGAAATTAGCGTTGTTCGTCCAACAATAACCGAAGAAAACATCTTACTAGATAGATAGAACATAGTTTGCTAACTAACTTAGCACTGATAGTGCACTATTGATTTGGCGCTAAAATAGAAACATTACTGTTAGTAAGATTTCATCTTGCTAAGTAGCCGAACATAATAATTTCAAAAGTACACTGCTATCAAAATTGGCCAAAAATGTTCGATTATGCCTTCTAAAAAAACGCCTAGGTTCGAACTATTTGAATATCTATTTTTGTGCATTATGTCCATAACAAACCAATACAATGAGAGAAATAATTACTTGTAGTTATTGTGGTTTCAACATAAACATGTCTATGAAAAGATCTACATACCTACACATACATTACTACAAAAAAACAAATTATGTTTTCATGGAGTTCTGACATCAGGCCATGCTCATTTTGGTGCATATTTTAGAGATATGCCCTCGGATTGCTAGTGCTGGAATGGTAGGCTAGCTGTGGCTTACATAGCCTGCATACAACTACACATTTCATTATAAATCAGGGAAAGTGACGTTGTGTGACTCCTGTCCGGCATGCAGTGCATTCAGTGCAATGCGAGAACTTGCGAGACAGCCACGGTAGTGCTGCTTTTTCCCCACAATCAAATATTAATTTTCACAATTGAATGTCTGATTTGTTTTTACAATTCGATAATATAATCAAATTTAGAATATTCGTTGACAGCCCTATTGTGTTTTTTTTTTTTTTTTTTTTAACATATATCCACCTGTTAGTGTTTACCTTTTAAACCTGCTTCAAACATGGAAAAATAAGGCTCAAGTTGAAAATCATTTATCTGTTTATCTTAATCAAATTATTAAAACAAACTTGTCGTGATCAGGTCTTACCTACTAATGAACATCCCAGAGGAAGGGGAGAACAAGCTTACAGATGCCAAGCTCCAAGGTTATGCTGCAGTTCTGTCCATTGGCTCCACCCGCTGCAAGGCCAACACACTTGGTATGTGAAAGAATAACTCAAGAACAAAATTGTTAAACAGTAATTCACTTTCACAACTTTCCTGTACACTCACTGTTTTAACCTGAACTTTTTTAAATGAAACTTCACAGGTCATAGTATTATGCAGAACTTACCATCAGCTGTACAGACAATATGTGAGACTTGGAACAGCATCCACACCAATGAATTCCCCAACATTGGCTCATGGGTACGTGAATAAAGTTGTTGCTTATGGTTCAGTTTGACTCTGGCCCTCTTTGCCTACTCTCCTTTGTGCATACAATCTACTCACCATTTTGTTTTCTTTTAAACCTTTATTTTAACAGCAGGTTGGTACTAAGGCATTGACAATGAGTCTGCCTTGAAGGATCATGTGTAATCTATAAAAATAAATAAATAAATAAATAAAAAATGTAACACCCATTCCTCCAGTTCTCAACCTAAAATGCTACATCCTCACACTCTGCTGTTGACTCTGGCTAAGCTGTGTTCAGAGCAACTGCATTTGGTTGTTGCTGTGCTTTTGTCGGCCTTTACACAGCCAGATTTTCAATGTCTTTATGTATTTATTTTTTTTCATTGTAATGTATTTATTTGTTTTTTTAAACATTTGTTGAAACTTCCAATTTTAAACATTGGGCATAATGCACTCTCCTATCTATATCTGATTGAATTTATTATAGGGTGTTCATTTTAAATTATGGATTGTATCAGAAATATCTACCTTAAAGCATTTAATACATAGCGATATCCAGTAAAATTATAAAAAGGTTTTACCTACATTGTCCAGCCCTGCTTACTCAGCATGTCATTAAAAAAAAATTGTACCAGCAATTGGGAGACTAATAGTCTGGTGTTTTTTCTTTCTCAGCGAAATGCCTTTGCCAATGATACCATTCCATCCGAGAGCTACATCAGTGCCATCCAAGCAGCTCACCTGGGCACATTGAGTTGTCAGTCCTTGCCTCTGGCCTCTTCTCTTAAACACATCCTACTCTCTTTGGTTCGCCTCACTGGCGACCTCATTGTGTAAGTGTCTGTTCAGTCCTTTTGAAAATCTGAATAATTTCACATATAACAAATAGTATGTGATAAATAGAATTAATTCATGAAAAACCTGTTCTTCAGTTAATATTGCTGTATGTTTGTCTCCCCAGGACAGAGGAGCTAAATCCTTCGCAGGTTGTGGGCACTTTGTTGCCCCTCCTCTTAGAGAGCAGTACAGAGAGTGTGGCTGAGATCAGCAGCACCTCACTGGAGCGCATCCTCGGCCCATCGGAGTCAGACACCTTCCTAGCCCGCATCTACGAGCGTTTGGTGACCGGGTGTTACAACATCATTGCCAGTCACTCAGACCCCACCAGGTATGCCATGTGTGATGTGATATTTCATTAAATCTGCATTAAACAAAAACACTTTGTGTAGTGTGAAACAGGTGTTGGTAGTGCTGAACCCACTGAGAATGATGTACCACTGTGCTGCTTTTAGCCTATTTTAGAATATTTTAGCATATTGTTCTTATTTAGTAGCTGGCAGATTTAGTCTTGAGATTTAGTGGTTGAGTCTCACTACTCTTATTAACCATTGATCTCTCTTTTTTTTTTTTTTTTTTTAGTGGTTTGGACGAGTCTGTTCTGGAGGAATGCCTTCAGTACCTTGAAAAGCAGCTTGAGAGCAGTCAAGTCCGCAAGGCCATGGAAGAGTTCTTTTCATTCAGGTATCTGCTCAATTGATGCAAACACAGGCTGCATTATTACACATTTATACAGCTACCTCACTTATTTTGTGCTCTTTTTTCCAGTGGTGAGCTTGTCCAGATTATGATGGCGACAGCCAATGAAAATCTATCAGCAAAGTTCTGCAACAGAGTGCTGAAATTCTTCACCAAGCTTTTCCAGCTCAGTAAGTCTACTGTTGAGTTGTTCATTTCAATCAAGAAAAGCTATCTAAATGCTGAGGTATGCTTTAAATGGACTGGTTCATATGAACACTGTGCTGTTCCGAATGGCCACATTTGAAGGCTGAGTGAAAAGTTTGCCATAGGAGAGGGGCGAGAGATGAAAATCATACAAATGGGGATAAAGCCACACGTTTATAGCTAGTGTCTCTTCAAAGGCTTGGTGTTGCACTATATACACAATGTGGCCTAAGTACTTGTGTAAAGAAAGTGGGAAAAAGTTGCTTGAGAAAGATTTTCAACCGCTGCATACTTTGTCACCTCTGCACACCTGGCCAATAGCAGCGTAAAAGTGGGCGTGCTTGTCTGTCTTGTTTGGAAGGTTATAAAAATTGTGAGACACAGCCCCCCCGTATTCTGATGTAAGACAGGTGTGGGGGCAGCAGTTTCAGACAGTGTTCGATGATCCAACAAGCACTTCGTTTGAAGCATACTGACGTCTTGAAAGTGTCAAAAATCTAATCAGAAATCTTTAAAGCTGCAAGCTACAAATGCATCAGGTTTTTCAATAAGCCTAAATCTCATGGTGATGTTGTCCTACCCAGCGGAGAAGAGCCCAAACCCCAGCCTATTGTGTCTGTGTGGCACGCTGGCCCAGCTGGCTTGTGTGGAGCCCTCTCGTCTGCAGTCCTGGCTGACGCGCATGACGGCCACCCCACCAAAGGACTCAGAGCAGTTGGAAATAGTGCAAGAAAACCGACAGCTTCTGCAGGTGCTCACCACTCATATTGTGCGTGACAACAGCCAGGTGGGCGAAGGAGTTTGCACTGTCCTCCTCAGCACACTCATCCCCATGGCAACAGACATGCTGGCCAATGGTGATGGAACAGGCTTTCCTGAGCTCATGGTCATCATGGCCACGCTTGCCAGCGCTGGACAGGGGGCTGGCCACCTGCAATTACATAGGGCAGCTATCGACTGGCTGACCAGATGGTAAGAAATCATTTTCACAGACATGCTGTTCCCTGATTTAATTTACATCAGGGAACTGCATGATTTTTTTTGGCATCAGTGCTATAAAATCTGCTTGGTAAAAGGACTCTCAGATTAATTACCATGGCTTGAAAAAGTACTTTGCATTGGGTGACCTAACCCCTTAGCCATTATCATGCAGCAATATGATCTTAAATTTCTGAATATTTATTTAAAAAGTTACTCTAATTTTCCCCTGCAGCAAAAAGTATTTAACACAGAAGAATGTTGTGGAAAAAGTGAGCACAAACTTATCCCAAGGAAAGGTAAGTTTTTCTATTTGTCAGTATATTACACCAGAAGTGCCTTATTTTGACTTGATCCAGGTGTAATTCCATTTTAAACACTGGCCAAAGGGAGTTATTTTTACCCAACCAACCGTCAAGTAATTGATGTGCACCTGTTCTTTGATTTCAGCACGCCAGCATGCTGGAATGCTCGTGCCACATCATCTCCTATCTGGCTGATGTGATGAATGCCTTGCGGCAAAGCAGCGGCCAAGGCACCTCAGCACTGCTGATGGAGGGAGAAGAGAAGGCCATGGAAGTGGACTCAGACTGGGTGGAGGAACTTGCAGTAGAGGAGGATGATTCCCAGGCAGAGGACTCTGTGAGATCTCATCCCTTTATGTCTATCCTCCTGAAACAGGGCCATGTTTTGTAAATGTGTAGTATACACACCTGAACATAAAATGTGGTGGAATTGTAAGGTGTTTTGAAAACTGCTGCAGAAACAAATTGTCTTCACAAGGTTGTCCAAGCTTACATTACATATAATGTAATCTTTATTTAAAGTTTTTTTTAAACTAAAAACAAAAGCCAAACTGTTATACAATAAAGCCGTTTGATAAATCTTAGGCAAGAGAAAAACAACAAAATGTTTATCTTTAAAACTGGTGCTGATCACTTGCCACAGAAAGCTTTTTTAATAGTCCCACTGCAGGTTGTTTTGGAAGGAAAATCTCTCTGGTTGAAGTGTATAGTATGTTTTGGCTTCTAGTCTAGCTCATAGCACTGTCCAGTAAAGCAGAAATGGGTTTTACCACAATGGGTTTTACATTCATGCTAATTTCCCAGGGGAATGTGGAACATTTTCTTTATCCAGATTCCAGGAATTCTGCTTGTGATTCCTCTTGAGATTATGAAAAAGGTTCAGTTGAACCATTAGCAATGAAAGGAAACAATTAAGATGATTGTTTTTCGACTCGGCTGAAAAATCAACAACATTATGGCTTACTTCTTATTATATAATGTGCTGCATGTGTTCCCATTTCTTCATGTAGCCAGTCTTGTCAAAGAAGAGTCTTAGAGACCCAATCAGCTGAGTTCATATACACAGACTGAAATGCATAATGTGATGTGCAAGAAATTGACAATATGATGTTAAAAGTGTGTACCACCTGATTTTCACTGAAACATATTTAAGTAAGTTATGCAGTTAATTTTTGTTTGCTTTATTCAGTTTTTGCTCCCATCAGTTGCTAACTGAACAATCCATCTTAACCTGTTTGTCACTGTTTGTCAGGATGAAGACTCTCTTTGCAACAAACTCTGCACCTTCACCATTACTCAGAAGGAGTTCATGAACCAGCACTGGTAAAGAAAAGTTTATTGTTCCCTATAATTCACAAAATTATATTCATTTGTAATATAGTTTAATGTTATGTAGAAAATGGAAAAGTCATTTGTCATTGTGTTAGTGATATTTTGTTAGTGATAGTTTCTGTAAGTAGTGTTTTCTCCTGCTGTGATTGCTAACAGTGAAGTTCACTCAATACCGTTTAAACTGTTTATTTTTGATATCCCAACACCTGAACATGCCTTAATGCAGCAAAAGTTTCTCTTTTGTAGAATCTAAACTAAACCTGGAAGCAACATCTCGAAGGTTTTTGTTGTGTGAACTGTAGAATGTGGTATATTTGTTTCGTTCTGTCATGAACATACACAATCACAATGTGATTTAGATGTTACTGTGTTAAAATGTCTTTATGTAGAAATATGCAGGTGACATTCTGTCATTACTAGTCCTGGTCCTTTTCATTCTGCAGGTACCACTGTCACACCTGTAAGATGGTGGATGGGGTAGGTGTGTGCACAGTGTGCGCCAAGGTCTGTCACAAAGACCATGAGATCTCCTATGCCAAATATGGCTCTTTCTTCTGTGACTGCGGTGCCAAAGAGGATGGCAGCTGCCAGGTGAGACCGAATACCTCAGGTCATCATGGGAAAAGAACAACAGCGGTAACTTTGGCTTGCAAGTCATTCCCCCCTTGACTTCCATCCAGTCATTTCATTTGGTCAGGGTTATAGCTAGCCCACACATGTGGCCAGAAAATTAGAGAAATCATGTTATGAATGTTTGTTGTCAACATTTTGTTTACTGAAAAGGCCAGCTTTCCTAGTTAAACTTAAGAAGGTGGATTTTTGAATGTGCATGTGATGATGAACAAACCATCAACTACATTTTGCCTTCAGTTTGCTGTTAGTTAGAAATATAACAGCCCTTTTGCATTCTTTCTTTTAGTTTGCAATGTTTTCTTCTGTGTTAGTTTTGTAAATACAGTGGCTCATAATAGTTCTGTTCAAGGGGATAACAAAGTGAAAGTATATTGTATTAGCAGTTAATTGTTCCTGTGATATCAGTCTTGCCAATCCATGATTTTTGTTTGCATTTGGAGGCAGTTTAAATACAGTGCGCCTCCATCCATCACAATCTCTGACCTTCCTTTTTACTAACTATAATACTCCACAATGTGGAGGAGCTAGCAGAGTGAAAACAAAAGCAGGTTATCCTAATTGTAAAGATTTAAACAAAGAAGATGCATTTATGTGAAAAGCTTGTATTTGATGTGTTGCCATTCTCAGTTATATATGCATGCACATATCAACAATGTTGCTGTTCTCACTGCTCCTCTTTCTGTCACACCATCCACAGGCCTTGGTCAAACGCAGCCCCAGCAGCGGCATGGGCTCCACTCTAAAAGAGGCGTCTGCGTTCCAGAGTGAACTGCGTATGCCTGACAGTGCTATCCGCCACCAGAATGCCTCACCCTCCGATAAGGGCAAGGTCACAATCTGTGATGGCAAACCTGGTGATGAAGACAGACCTAAGAAGAGCAGTGTGTGCAAGAGCATTGAGGGCTGCCAGGACGAGTTGCTAGCACAAGTGGTGAGAGAAAATATGTTTATCTATTCTGGATTTATCTCCAAGTCTCCAAGTGTCTCTGTGTCTTCTTCTTTTTTTCCTGAAAAGACTGACTGCTCAAATGCCTTAACATTATTCAATTTTATTTATATAGCGCCATTTCAAAAAAGAAGTTATCTCATTGCACCTTTCCTTTAGAGCAGGTCTAGACCAAACACTTATAATATTTACAGAGACCTAAATTACTTATTATTGCACTTCTTATTTAAGAGGTATTTAAGAGTTCTATTACATGCACTGCACTATACATTGTGTGATTCAAGCTTTTGGCTCTCTCTCTCCACAACAGATGGGATCGTCCACTGCAGCAGTCATACTGGAGATGCTCATGTTTCTCATGGAAGCCATCCAGACCAACTTCCAGCAGGCATCAGCAGTGGGAAGCAGCAGCCGGGCTCAGCAAGCCCTCAATGAACTGCATACTCAGGACAAAACTGTGGAGATGACAGACCAGTTAATGGTATGAAGGAATACATTTTGGAGTGGTTAGAAAAATCACTTGATTTATATAAACCTAATTAGCAGGTACATTGTATATTTAATAAATTGTATTTAAATTCCTGCACTTTTCCTCAGGTGCCCACGCTCGGCTCTCAGGAAGGGGCTTTTGAGAATGTGAGGATGAACTACAGTGGTGACCAGGGACAAACTATTCGGCAGCTCATTAGTGCGCATGTCTTGCGGCGTGTTGCTATGTGTGTCCTGTCTTCACCCCACGGCCGCCGCCAGCACCTTGCAGTCAGCCATGAAAAGGGAAAAGTAAGCTGAATCCTGAAATAATAATCTTCTTCTTCTTTATGTAGATCTTGATTTGAAATCCACAATTGACTTTATTTCTGCAGGTTTTTGGTATACCTTAGTTGAGTTACCTACCTTAGTTGCGCCACTACCAAACAAAGCTGCACTTTTGTTAATGCTGTGTGGTTTCAAATACTTTGAAATTAAAGCAGACATTGTCCACTTAATAGTCATATCATTCCGTACAGTAAACACAAGGTGTTGCAGTCAACCTATTTCAACTCAATGGATAGATTTTAATTTAAATATAAATTATACATTTTGTATAAAGTTTATTTCGTCACCCTTTAATAAGCATTTCTGTTGGGTTTTCTTACATGTTATGTTTGTTGCTTTTGTTGTAATTGCCAGCGAGTCATGTAAAAATCAGTTCTCAACGGTTTGCACTGTCTTCTTTGTCAGAGCACCCATAACCCGTTTTCTTTCCATCTCCCGCTTGACAGATAACAGTTCTGCAGCTGTCCACTCTCCTGAAACAGGCTGACTCGAGCAAGAGGAAGCTGACACTGACCCGTCTGGCCTCTGCACCAGTCCCTTTCACTGTCCTCAGTCTCACAGGCAACCCCTGTAATGAAGATTACCTGGCTGTGTGCGGCCTCAAGGTCCGAAAACCAGCTTCTTTTAATTTTACAATTGTTCTGTTTTGTGTGTGTTTTCTAATTCCATGTGTGCAAATATACCTGAATGAAAACTCTAGAGACAACAATGTAGTTATTACACTAACTTTAGCTAAGTAGATTTAGAAGTACTTTTTTTAAATGAATGGCTGCTATATAGGAATTTGGTATTTGACTGTTTTGTTTTTGTTGTTCTTTCATTTTTTCCCAGGACTGCCATGTACTGACTTTCAGCAGCACAGGCTCTGTGTCAGACCATCTGGTGTTGCACCCACAACTGGCTACTGGCAACTTCATCATCAAAGCTATCTGGTTACCAGGATCGCAAACTGAACTTGCGATCATCACTGCTGACTTTGTCAAGGTATGTTTTAAGAGACTAGACACTTAATATGTACCTTAAGTTAGAGTATTGACCTATTATTGGTGATTTGATTGAGTTTTTCTGTTGATTTGGGAAGTAAGTCACAGGTGCTAAACAACTACACTGCTTTTTGCATGTTGAAAAAACACTTGGTCATACTTGTCTTTTTCTATTTGTGTCCCTTGCCAAACAGATTTATGACTTATCAGTGGATGCCCTGAGTCCCATGTACTACTTTCTGCTCCCAAGTTCCAAGATACGCGATGCTACCTTCCTTTTCAATGAAGAGGGGAAGAACATTATCGCCATCATGTCTTCAGCAGGTTACATGTACACCCAGCTCATGGACGAATCCAGCAGTGCCCAACATGGCCCTTTCTATGTCACAAATGTATTGGAGATAAACCACGAAGACTTGAAGGTAAGTGGGATGTATACTAAGACCATGGAGTTATACCCACAGAATTGTGTGAAGTCACATCAGCAGCTAAATATATTATTGTTTGCTAAAAGGGTCTACACTATAGCCAGTCCTACAGTGCATTCCTGCTGTCATTTTTTTGGAATGTTTGGTTGATTTCATGTTTACATACCACTTCAAATCAGTGTTTGAGGTTTCTTGAAAGTGCTGATTGGCAGAAAGCAATATTGAGGTAAATTCTTTCTGTTTGACTCCAGGATAGCAACGGACAGGTAGCCGGCGGCGGTGTGTCTGTCTATTACTCCCATGTGCTTCAGATGCTTTTCTTCAGCTACAGCCAGGGAAAGTCCTTCGCTGCCACAGTGAGCCGCAGCACCACAGATGTGCAGAGGCTCTTCCCCATCAACGTCAAAGGGTAACACTTCTTCCATACCATATACAGTCTCTTCACATCTCTGCCACTGCACTGGATCTGGGATATGTAATGGGTAACTGGAAGAGCTAACTATGTCTCCATCTCTCTCTTGCCCTCTTACCTTCTTTAGCTCTAATGGCGGCAGCAGTAAGATGTCACCTGCTCTGTGCCAGTGGTCTGAGGTCATGAACCACCCAGGCCTGGTGTGCTGCGTGCAGCAGACAACAGGCATACCGCTGGTTATCATGGTCAAGCCAGAGACCTTCCTCATCCAAGAGATTAAAACTCTGCCAGCCAAAGCTAAGGTAACTAGGCCTGTCACGATAACTGCTTTTGTTTGACAATAATATTGTCCCAGAAATAATTGCGATAAACGATATCATTGTCATTTTAAGACCATGTTATGCCACTGATATAACGATAATATAAAAGCATAATAATGCAAGTACACTGTTTCAAAGAGCAATGAACTTTTAAGCTGCCTGAGCACCGCCCATGGTGAAACTCCGACACAGAGAGCAGATGACGAGAGGAATGAAGCAGCGCGCCGAGAAATTACAGCAAAACGTGTCTCAGACTGTCTCAGCATAGTTTTTTTTCTGTTACATTTGGCTTAGGCACTGTGAGAAAAAAAAAATGCTCAGGCATTGTGCCCAAGTCTTATAATGTAAGGAAAACCCTGCTGTTTATTTGGCATCATGCTGGTTAAAATGTTGGTGACATTCTTATCCAAATAAACACGCATGTAAACACAACAGGCAATATCGTACAATATATGGACATAACGTCGATAATTTTTGCTGACCTCTATAAGTCGATAAAGTAATTATCGTGACAGGCCTAAAGGTAATGGCCACTTACTGTACTGATGTGGAACTAGCAGGTTAGAAAATAGTGAATAGAACTACAGCAATCAGAAACAGCAATGTGTAAAATGGAAAAAGGAAGACCCCTGTTAAAAGCAAAATAGTAAAAAGAACATATGCACTACAAGTGTGCTGACAGCACATGTGCTTCTCATCACTTGCATTAATGTACTGTTTTCCCCATCCTGTCTCCTATTCTTGTTAAGTGGTCGCACAAATCATTTTCTGCTTTTGACCTTTTCTTGTTGATTAGCCAAATACAACAAAGAATTTCTTTTTCTTGCTGCTGTGAGGTCACCATCTTGTTTTCTAGTGCACATACAGAACACATACACAGACCCCTAATTGCAGTGCATAGAGAAGCGCATTGGAAGCTTCACGTCCATGGTCCATATTAATATAACATATTATATGAACAAGCTTATCTAGAAAGCTTTTGCACATTATGATAAAGGCTTTTTATATATACTACATACTATCCAATACCAATGCACACATTTCAGGGAATTAGTAACACTTTATTTGCACATTGATAAAACACGCTTACAAAACATGATAATTAAGCATGAAATTACAGCAGTAATAGTGAAATCACGTGTATGTTAGCCTATTAAAAGTGTCACCCACTGATTTTATTATAATTTTTTTTTTTTGCCATTCCTTAAGGTTAACATTCATGCCCATTCATTTCTTTTCCCCAGATTCAGGATATGGTAGCTATCCGACACACTGCCAGTAATGAGCAACAGCGTACAACCATGATTCTTCTCTGTGAGGACGGAAGCCTGCGAATCTACATGGCCAATGTGGACAACACTTCTTACTGGCTCCAGCCCTCGCTGCAGCCCAGCTGTGGTATCAGTATTATGAAGCCAGTCCGCAAGCGCAAAGCTGCTGCTACTAGTGAGTTTGAGGCCAATAAAGTGCTGTTCTTTTTTTTAATCACCAAAAATGTAAGCAAGTGGATCCCAATATAGATGATAAACACACACAAATCGGAGCATACAGGTGTTATCATCACACCTAGACAACATAGGCTGGTTATTTGCCAGAATGCCTGGTTAACTAACATTTGAATGGTAACCCTACACACAACCTCAGTTCAAACTATTTTAGTCTGTTATTAAGAATGCATGACCTTTTGGATTTAGTTATCTATCTAGTCCACATCAATCTCAAGGTGTTCTTTATTCGCAACTTTCTTTAAAATTTCTGGAAAACATTTAGTGACTTCTCAGGATCATTCTCAATGTACACAGTAGACCAATTGATACATAAGCATTCACTCAAAAACTGTTTGCCAGAAAATGCTTGCTTACATTGCACATGCTGTGTGCCTGGCAAAATTTTCAATTTGAATGTAATGATTTTACTTTCAGCCACCCGGACCTCCAGTCAGGTGACATTCCCAGTGGACTTCTTTGAACACAACCAGCAGCTGACAGAGGTGGAGTTTGGGGGCAATGACTTGCTGCAGGTCTACAATGGACAGCAGATCAAACACAGGCTTAACTCCACTGGGATGTATGTAGCCAACACAAAGGTAAGGACATTTTAGCATAATGCTTCCGTGTTAGAAAAGGTGCAATATACTGCTGTGCTTTTTTCTTAGTGAGTGAGTAGCCTATAAAATCAATTTGGAGAGTAGTAGTGGTTAAAGGATTATACCAACATTTTGCCAGCTTTGCTGTTTTTAACAACTTTTTTATGTTCTGACGTTGATAATGGTCTCACTTATCTGAATCTTCTGAATATAGGTTCAGAAATACTTAAACACTCACAAATTAGTATGCATCCAAACTAAATACATAATGGGACAAAAAAAGCGCCTGAGGCACACATACTAAAGTATGTTTAGTATGTTTATACTATAGTTGTATTATTGTATCAGTTAGACAAATTATGTAAAACATAACAAATGTTGTCATGATTCTGGTTGTTTCCTCCTAGCCTGGGGGATTCACTGTGGAAGCGGTCAACAACAACAGTTCAATGGTGATGACGGGCATGCGGGTGCAGGTGGGCACTCAGGCCATTGAGAGGGCTCCTTCCTATGTGGAGGTCTTTGGCCGCACCATGCAGATAAACCTGACGAGAGCCCGTTGGTTTGACTTTCCCTTCACCAGAGAGGAGGCCCTGCAAGCTGACAAGAAGCTGTCCATCTTTAGTAAGAGCAATAGTGTGCAATGATGAAGATATCTGGCTGATTGTTATGTGGATATTTTTTGTCACTTCTATTAATATCCATTTATGTGTATTACCTATTACTTCAAAAATAATTTGTAATTTGTGTAGCTTCTTGATGTAAGTTACAGGATTTAACTGAAAAAAGGACCCTAAAAGCCACCATACTGTGAATACTAGTATTTTGTGTCACATATGTGTTCTTTGCATATCCATCCAACCTATCAACACCAAGATTCTTAAATGTCTGAATGAAATCAGTTTGACAAACCCCATAAAGTAAAATTTTACTGTAAAATGAACATTTTGTTGCTATGTAAATACCTCAGCATTTAGAAACTTCACTGATTAACCTTAAAATACAATACATAGTATTTTTGTGGTTCCTTCCAAACAGCAAAAGTAAAATGTTAGTTTATTGGTCCAAAAAGGGCATAAAAACTCACTGAACTTGTTGTGCAGCACAAATAAATTATTAGTGAGTCTAATGCATGTTATGCAAACCTAACCGCTAAGCTATTGGACTTTCAACATGGTGGGTGTTGAGTATTTAAACAAAAGATATTTTGCACTGAGCTGTTCCTTGGATTACATTGAATTTGCTGCAGACTGTTTCAAAAACAATTTCTGATGTAGTTTCATCTTCCTGTTCAAGTTGGAGCATCTGTTGACCCAGCTGGAGTCACCATGCTTGATTCTATTAAGATCTACGGTAAAACCAAGGAGCAGTTTGGCTGGCCCGAGGATCCACCAGAGGACTTCTCCTCTGCCTCAGTTAACAATGTCTGCAGTCCCAACCTCAACCAGGGCAATGGCACCTCTGATGGAGACATAGCCACCCCAACCACCACCAGTGGCAGTGTGCTAGAGAGGTATGGGCTTTTCTCTTTGGGGTTCATAAGGTCAATAAAAGTTGTTGGCAATCTACACTTCTCTATCCCCTGTAGTTCAGATAACCACACTCATGATCTGATGAGATAGTGTGACCATTTCTTTGACTTTCGAATAGCCTAGTTTGTGTCACTTTTATATTAAACTACCTTTTATCTCCACCCTCAGATTTTGTCATACCGTTTATACGTTTATCCTTTTAATACTGTGAATGTATAAGACCCTTGTGGGCAAATCAATGAGCAGTACTGTTTTGTGATAATGGATTATTATTTGATTTTTGCATAAATGTGATTGAAGTACATTTATTTTTGGTGGATTAGCCAAAACATTTGGGTCGTTATTTTATGTATAAACAGTTTCTCAATTGGTTTTCCAGAAAATTAACTATATCAATATTAATAGATGTGATTAAAAAAATTATACATACTGTGATAGTTTTTAGATTTTATCTATATCACCCTCTCCTAGCTTATATTTACCCTTCATGAGTCCAGCTATATAGCAGGAATTCTTGAGGACGAGCCTGAAGTTTTACCAATGGGGGTTGGGTTCTGTTAAGAGTATTTAGTGCATGGCTATCGTGATGTCATCTTTTCTTGCATGCTTCTCTTATGTTCAACTGAATCATTTAATTTCACTTGTTTCTTTCTGTGATCCTCACACTTTTTTTTGTTCTTTTTCTTTTGCTCCCAAAAATACAATAAAAAAAGTTGTGAAACTGAGTCCTTATCAACCTTGGACCGGTTAGTAACTGCCCTTTCTCTGCTTGTTTGTATGGTTTTGTGCATGTGTGCCAGTTTGTGTGTCCATGCCTGAGACTGTGAACATACCATGCACCATCTCCACACTTGTACAACAACAACAAAACTTTTTTTTTTCCTGACAACATTTATTCTTGCATTCAGTGTTGTTTTGGCATTTAGATCAGCACAGACTGCAACAGTTTGAGATTTGCTTTTTTCTGTTTAATTGGTTGATTTAAGGCAAATCTATCAAATTAGTAGAAGCATGTTGATCTTCTTTCTTAATTTCAGGTTGGTAGTCAGCTCCCTTGAGTCTTTGGAAAGCTGCTTTGCAGTAGGTTCCTCCAGTGAAAAGGTAAACAGATTTTATTCTTTGTTGCCTTTTAAAAGTAATAATGTATGAATAAAAGATCCTGTGTTAAACGTGCTTGTCTTTAGGGAGCATTGTTGACTGCGTGTCTTTAACTCTGTGTAGGAGAAGAATAAAGCTGCAGCGCTGGAGTTGGCCACTCTACTTCTGTCCATGCCAACCCCTGCAGGTGTGCAGCAGCAGACCAAGGGACTTCTCGCCAGCCTGCACACCAGTCGAACTGCCTACCACAACCACAAGGTAAACAAAATAATCCCATGTGCCAGACTAGACCAAAAGAATAACAATTTCAACGGATGTTGTAATATGTCCTGCAAAAATTTGTATACTGTATCAACAACAGTTTGGTCATCATTAACCAAAAACTTAACTAACTTAATCAGTTCTAATTACTTTTAGTGAAAGGGAGGGGCAGTTAGTGAGCTAGGGAAAATGGAGAACCACATTACAGTTTTTTCTGTGGTTTACATTGATGAACCCTGAATTATTTCTTTATATAAAGGAACCACAGTGGAAATAAGTATTGAACTGTTGACCCTGTATCAAGGAAGTAAGCCAACATGATTATTTGGCAATTTTATGGGAATCGTGTGTAGCCAGTAATGAGAAAAGCGGTCAGTAGTTGTTCATTTATCAACAGTTAATCCATTAAATGTATAAATTACACAGCAGTTTGTTGAGAAACCGCACCCTCAGAAGTGCATAATGGGATTAGAAACTAAATTCTAAGCGCTCAAGTACTTTTAGGTGTTAAATGTTGTGCTCAACCTCTACATCACTTATGAAGAACTAATGCAACACTTATCTGCCCTCTCATCAGGACCAGTCCTTGCTAAGTAATGCAGTGCAGTGTCTGAATAGCTGCAGCCGTGAGGGGAGGGAGCTCGATCCCGATGTCTTCCAGAGGCTTGTGATCACTGCCCGCTCCATTGCAATCATGAGACCCAACAACTTGGTGCATTTCACAGAAACAAAGTCATTGCACCATGACTCTGGTAAGAGGCTATTCTGCTGGTGACGAATGTTGCCCAAGACTAGGGAATAGCAATTTATGTGTAAATGATTTATATGGTTACACGATTACAGTAATGTTAATGTTATTCTGTTCTTAACCCAGAAATGACAGAGGATGGGCAAAAACATGTGGATAGTGAAAGCTGTAATTTCATCTCACAGCTGATGAATAACTTCTGGAAGCTCCATGCCCTAAAACCAAAGAACGCATTTCTTGCTCCCGCTTGCCTGCCTGGTAAGTTCAAACTGTGGGACCCTAAAATATTGCAAGTACATTGACTGAGTGTGAAAATTTGTTTACATAAATTATAAGTAATCTGATCGTGAACATGACCAGTTGTCGACTCACACTTAAGTGTTATGTAGAACGTTTACATATAATGTATACTGTCTAGAAGTACTGATTTGATTTTGGTATTGTATACCTAATTGAAAACAAGACCACTGTGTTAATGTGTTTTTCTTCTCCTCCATCTAAGGCCTAACTCATGTGGAAGCAACAGTAAATGCCTTGGTGGACATCATCCATGCATACTGCACATGTGAACTGGATTACATCAATGTAGCCTCCAAAATCTACATGCAAATGTTACTGTGCCCTGTAAGTATAGTACTTCTTTTGACTACTAGAATCATAATTCATTTGGCATTCAAGAAACCATGAGAATGAGTCAGGAAGAATCAGGAAATTACTTGACATAATTATAATGTCAAAATTAGGATAGGAACTGTTACATGGACTGTAGTTAAAAGCAGTATAGACAGACTGTCATCAGGTAACCATTTGTATTTTAACCAATTTTAGGACACAGCTGTGAGCTTTGCTTGTAAGCAGGCTTTGATCAGAGTGCTTCGACCAAGAAACAAACGGCGACACGTGACCCTTCCATCTCCCCCACGCTCCAACACACCTATGGGTAAGTTCGCAAAGGCTATATATACAAAGCTTCTGTGTATACTGTATGTTACTTGATGTGCATGAATGTTCATGAGGAGGTGATTTTGTCACTCCTGGGTTCTTATGGTTTGGTTTTCAAGGCATTAGGACAATTACAGTTTCAAAAGGTTTTTAGCATACACATTCCATGCTTGCTATGTGTAGTAAAAACAAACTGAATGTCTAAAACAATTAATTAAAACCTCTGTTGAGGCTCCTATGACCACACGTGGATTCAGTTCTCTAAAACATGTTTCCTTTATCAGGAGACAAGGATGATGATGACGACGACGATGCAGATGATAAAATGCAGTCATCAGTGCTGACTGGAGGAGAAGAGGGTAGACAGGAGAGTCAGGAGCAAAGTGAAGTGGACCATGGTGACTTTGAGATGGTGGTGAGCATAGAGGGCCAATGAAGTCTGTGGGTTATATTTGACATTACTCCTACAATGTTAACATTTTGAGAGGAAACAACCGCATGTTGACCAAACCCATGCATCCCTCACACAGAAATAATAAATCATTTGATGTATAAAATAAGACCTCTTTCTGAATGATCCTGGTTTTAGTCAATAATGATGAACCAGATAATAAACTTGGTTTAGTTTATTTAGCTCGATTTCACTGCGCACAACAACACAACCGTAATTATTAAGTCCTGAGTGGCTTTATGTCACAAATGAACCCTGTGCATCACGGTAGTTTTCAACTGTCAAAGATATCTTGTATGATTAAATTGTGTCTATGTATCACATTGTTCACACATCATACAGACCATTAATAAAGTCACCCTAAAAAGAGAAATGGAACAGCCACAGATAGTGAACCTTGTTCTTATTTCCCT
The DNA here is from genome assembly GCF_020085105.1 of Siniperca chuatsi. NCBI lineage: Eukaryota > Metazoa > Chordata > Actinopteri > Centrarchiformes > Sinipercidae > Siniperca > Siniperca chuatsi. The sequence continues at coordinate 12,126,088 of NC_058051.1, read as the reverse complement.
GGCATTTGAGTTAAATTTCAAATATATAATCAAATATAAATCTTAGTTACAAATCTTTTTCTCTTAAAATGCATGTTGAAAAAATAAATAACACCTATGTTTTTCTGCCTTCTCAGTCAGAGTCCATGGTCCTAGAGACAGCAGAGAATGTGAACAATGGAAATCCATCTCCCCTAGAGGCTCTGCTGGCTGGAGCTGAGGGTTTTCCCCCCATGCTGGACATCCCTCCTGATGCAGATGATGAAACTATGGTAGAGCTGGCCATCGCTCTCAGCCTTCAGCAGGATCAACAAGGTAGGTAGCCAGAAAATATATAATAAAGCAATAATTCTGTGGTAACCGAGACTGCCTGGGGTCCCACTCCACATTTAGATACTACTCTGAAACAGTTCTCAACTGTTCAGAACAGAACCTAAAGATTAGCCTTATGGACAGCAGGGAAGCACTGAGCAGTTGATAGCAATTCTGGGAGATAATACCGGCAATACAATTAACACATTTTAGTTAGAACTTAATAATTTTTTGTAATTTAAGAGTTTTGTATACCTGTAACACTTGTCACAAAAGTGAAACTTGCATTATCTTGACCATGAATTATGTGAATTTTCTACTCTCCGAAGTGAAATGTTTCACCTTTTTATATATCAACCAATTTTGGTTGTTTACCTCAAATAGTTGACCAAATCTTTATCAGGAGAAGCATCAGCAGTATGAGTGCTGCTAACGTACTATACATATTTTTGACATTTTTAGGCAGTAGCAGCAGTGCACTTGGCCTTCAGAGCCTTGGCCTGTCTGGCCAGGCTCCAAGCTCCTCTTCACTGGATGCTGGTACCCTTTCAGACACCACCGCATCAGGTAACAAGACCACCTCCGTGATAGTATGTGATCAGCAGGAAGCTAGGTTTTTATATCTGCAAGGTCACAGTGGCTAATAGTAGTGATTTAGCTACAGTTTTGAATCAAAATGGCCAAAATTTCATAGTATGTGAGTCGTGATCATTGATAATATTCCACATTGAAGTTCATAACTTAATCTGTGCCACATCTTGTGGCCTTATTATATAGTATTTTGAAATTCAAGTGGTTGTTTATCCTCTTTTCAGTCACGTTTACACATTTAAGTAGGTAGTAATTATACATGATAATTCCCACAATAGGTTCAACAGAAAAAAAAACCCAATAATGGCAGATAATTGGCAGAAGTTTTTTAATGTACTGCATGCTTTATTGCAATTTTGGTGCACAAGTATAAACTAAAATCATGTATCCTGGCCAGATGACCGCGGTGTATTTACTGTTACAGCTATTGCTATGATTTCAGCCCCGGCATCAGATGATGAGGGCAGTACAGCTGCTACTGATGGCTCCACACTGCGGACCTCCCCAGCTGAGCATGGCGGCAGTGTGGGCTCAGAGAGTGGAGGTTCTGCAATCGACTCTGTAGCTGGGGAGCACAGTGGTGGGTGATTACAGAAAAATAATAGTGATACCTGCCTGATATTCAAAATGTTATTATATCATAAAGTATCGGGAGACTTTACAGACATCAGTTTTTATATGTCTTTACAGACTGATTTTCAGACAGTTTAAGGTGTATTAAACCATACACTGTCTTTTTTTAGCTGTTGATCAATTACCACGGCATCATATCACTTATTCAAGTTCCGTATTTATAATTTTGAGCTGTCAGTCATTTTGAAAAAGCTCACATCAATTTTGCATTTTAAAATAAAACATTAATACTTACTTATTAAATATTACCATGTTTTCAGTTTGCTTAGTCACATTTGTACATGCATGTGTGTGTACAGTGTCAGGACGCAGCAGTGCTTATGGGGACACAGCAGTGGAGGGCCACCCTGCGGGTCCAGGCAGCGTGAGCTCCAGCACTGGAGCCATCAGCACCACCACAGCTCAGCAGGAAGGCGAAGGCTCAGAGGGAGAAGGAGAGACTGAGGGAGACATCCACACAAGCAACAGGTCATCTACTTGCCCGAAGTCAATTTTTACTTGCCCCTATATAAATTGTTTTATTTATTAGTGGTTATCAAATAACAACAAAAACTAAAGTTAATTGTCATGTTTAATCTTTATAAATAAAGTAAATGAATAAATGTGCTTTTGGGGAGCAATACACTGTCATCATAAACACACATTAAGCCCAATATGGTCAACTCAGTTGTAGAAGTAAAAATGTTTTTACCTTTTTTATTTTGTGTTTCTTGTCAGGCTACACATGGTTCGTCTGATGCTGCTGGAACGCTTGCTTCAGCACCTTTCTCAGCTCCACAATGTAGGTGGAGTCCAAGCCATCCCTTACATGCAGGTTATCCTCATGTTGACCTCTGACCTGGATGGCGAGGATGAAAAGGATAAGGGTGCCTTGGATGACCTGCTAGCACAGCTCATTGCTGAGCTTGGCATGCATAAGAAGGTAACCACAGTCTCCTTGTGGTGAATCAAGCTTAATGTCTCATTGTTTTACTTAATCCATGTTATTCCTCTGCAGGACGTGTCCAAGAAGAATGAGCGTAGCTCCATCAATGAAGTTCACCTGGTCATCATGAGACTGCTGAGCGTCTTCATGTCTCGAACCAAGTCTGGCTCCAAATCCTCTTCTGAGGTACGTCCTCTTTTTTTCTCAATGCAGTTCTCACTGATTTCTCTAAAGGCTATCAGTTAAATGTCTTTTGGAATACAGTAATGTTAACACCAAGAACTTATATTCAAATGTGTTTAAAACTTAACACAATTCAGATATCATTGTTTGTTCAAAGCCACTTGAAAGTACCCATAGAAGGTATTTGCTCACATATAATTTTCTATGTGACTGAATTTATCCATGGACAACTTTTTACTTCTTTCTATTTAAAACTAAGTTGCTTGTACATTGTACTACATGGCCAGATGCACCCTATTTCTCTCTTCCAGTCATCCTCGCTTATTTCGAACGCAACAGCAACTGCCTTGCTCAGCCTGGGTGCTATTGACTACTGTCTCCACGTGCTCAAATCGCTCCTTGAGTTCTGGAAGAGCCAACAGGGTGAAGAAGAGCCTGTGGCCACCAGCCAGCTCCTCCGCCCACACACAGCCTCCTCTCCCCCAGACATGAGCCCTTTCTTCCTGCGCCAATATGTCAAGGTATCAGATAGCAGAAAATGTCTTTATCTTTGTAACTTGAAAAAGTGACTTTTGTACAAGGAATGTTAATCTGAACTCACTGTGTTGTTCATCACATTAGGGACATGCTGCTGATGTGTTTGAAGCCTACTCTCAGCTACTGACTGAAATGGTGCTCCGGCTTCCGTATCAGATCAAGAAGATTGCTGACACCAACCCACGTATCCCACCTCCTGTCTTTGACCATTCCTGGTTCTACTATCTGTCTGAAGTAAGCAATTGGGTGTATTACTTGTGATTTTTCTTTTCAACCTCTGTCTACACAAAATACATAAATACAAGCCCTTAATTCTGTTTCCCTTTTCTCCTCAGTATCTGATGATTCAACAGACGCCCTTTGTCAGGAGGCAAGTCAGAAAGCTCTTGCTGTTTATCTGCGGCTCAAAGGAAAAATATCGTCAGCTGCGGGATCTGCACACTCTTGACTCCCATGTGCGCAGCATCAAGAAGCTGCTGGAGGAACAGGGCATCTTCCTCCGGGCTGGCGTGGTCACAGCCACGTCTGGCTCAGCTCTACAGTATGACACACTCATTAATCTGGTAAGTTTCCTCTGAACAGTCATTAAGACTACTCATTTCTTGTATGCAGTGTATTTGCTATAAATTATGTTTATTTCACGCACATTGTTTTTTGTCTTGCATATTCTGTTCATATATTCCCCATATAGTGCCCCCATTTGCTAAACTCTTTTTAATCCCATTTTTCAGTTACTGTGCTAAATTTCTTTGCTCTGTGATACTACTGTCAGCTTTTGTAACTTTCTGTGCTTAAGTGTAACTTGCTTCTTTTGGTGCAGATGGAACATCTGAAAGCTTGTGCTGAAATTGCCACTCAGAGGACAATCAACTGGCAGAAGTTCTGCATGAAGGATGACTGTAAGTTATTTCAAATCAGCTTTTGTAACTGGAAACAAACAAACTTTTAAGGCCAGTAGTGTTAACATTGTGTCTCTTTTCCCTCCTCTTATCTCTTTTTCTCTTCTCTGTCCAGCTGTGTTGTACTTCCTGCTCCAGGTCAGCTTCCTAGTGGATGAAGGTGTTTCCCCAGTACTTTTACAACTGCTCTCATGTGCCTTGTGTGGCAGTAAGGTGCTGGCCAGCTCCTCCTCCTCCTCTTCATCATTCTCAGGAGGAGGTTCCAGTAGTGCTGGACAGGCAGGAGCTTCTCAGTCCTCTCAGAGCAAGTCCTCCAGTAAAAAGAGCAAAAAAGAGGACAAGGAGAAAGACAAAGAGGGTGAGGCAACAACACCGACTTTCTCATACTTCATAGTTCTTCTTGCTGGAATAGGCTTGAGCCCCTCAATGAACCTGAACAGGATATTTGGGTATTTGTCCTGATGGTGTTGTATCTTTGCGGACTGACCACAGGTGATGGAGTTGGCAGCCAGGAGGATCAGCTGTGTATGGCCCTGGTCAGTCAGCTTAACAAGTTTGCAGACAAGGAGACCCTCATCCAGTTCTTGCGCTGTTTCCTGCTGGAGTCAAACTTATCTGCTGTGCGCTGGCAAGCCCACTGCTTGGCACTTCATATCTACAGGTACGGTACACAGACAGCTTAGTTGAGTCCCAAACTCAAACCCAAAGCGAGCCTAGTGTACACAAGACAGCCTCTTTTAATGCTTCCTCTTAAATTTAGTTTACCATAACCACTTTTTAGACTTGTGTGATTGAACATAAAGATGTATCACCAATGAACAAACAATGGAAAGAATGTGGGAATGAGCATAAAGCATTAATAAATTATTAAATGGTGAAATTGCATTCTTGGCTTGTGGCTGACATGTGAATCTCTCTGTAGGAACTCCAGTAAATCTCAGCAGGAGCTGCTGCTGGAACTGACTTGGGCCATCTGGCCTGAGCTGCCTGCATATGGCCGCAAAGCTGCCCAGTTTGTCGACCTGCTTGGATACTTCTCACTCAAAACCCCTCAGACAGAGAAAAAGGTCTGTTTGCCGCCCTCACAGGCTATGATTATACTTATTTTAGTATAGTAATTGTTATGAAATCAAATCACCATCACCATCTGACTTTGGAAATGTATTCATTCTTTCCCGAATGCAATTTGTGAGCCTTGTGTGGGATTTTTTAAGTCCTTGCATGGCTGTGTCATTTCGTCCTATTTGTCCCAATAATTGTTTTCTGCATTTAACATGCCATCTGGATAACAAAAGATTGTTTGGCTTGCTTAAAATACAAAGAGAATTTGACAAAGGAATACCCAGACTTTTCAATTAATAAATTATTGTTATACTGTATACAAGTTATACTGTGTCCATAATGTATCGCTCAAGGTTCTTATCCTGGATGTCTAAGCCTTTTCATCATTCAACAGAACATAGCCGTCACAATGATAATGCTGCAAAGTCTCTAAAATTGTTTTAATCATTTCCGTTTTCTGTTCCAGCTGAAGGAGTATTCCCAGAAAGCTGTGGAAATCCTGAGGGCACAGAACCATATCCTGACGAATCACCCTAACTCCAACATCTACAAGTATGTCTACACAAGCATGCTACCTTGTAGCAAGTAGCGGACATCATCTACATTCAAATGTAATGATTTTATGTTTTCTCCTGCAGCACTCTGTCAGGTTTAGTGGAGTTTGATGGATTTTATCTGGAGAGTGACCCCTGCTTGGTGTGCAACAATCCAGAAGTTCCTTTCTCAGTATGTTCAACACAACTTCACTTAATGTACACAATTTCTAGCCAAGAAGTACACAAAAAGTTTTGCTAATATAATTCTATTCCAAGTTTTTACAGACTTGTAAGTTTGTGACTTTTGCATTGGTTAAGGTTAGTTAAACTATGGTTAGTTTTGGGTTTGTAATTTGAACAGTTAATACAAGGTGTGACGGGCTAAGAATGCTCACCTGTATATCTCAGCTGTTATTTATAATGCAAAGCATGGCATAACTATGAATATGCTGACAGAACAAGGACAAGAGGGCCTGTGTAAGACCTTACTGGCATAAACACAGTCTATTATTGTTTTAAGCATTGTCTTGTGTGTCCTCTGTCCTCCTCCAGAATATAAAACTGTCATCGATCAAAGTGGACACCCGCTACACCACCACACAGCAGGTAGTCAAGCTCATTGGCAGTCACACCATCAGCAAAGTCACAGTGAAGATCGGTGACCTCAAACGCACCAAAATGGTCCGCACCATCAACCTCTACTACAACAACAGGACTGTACAGGCTATCGTCGAGCTGAAGAACAAGTACGTTTCAATAAAGAACGGCTGATCTTTCTCTCTCATGTGTTCATAAAAGTTATTTAACAATGATGTTTTAAGATACAAAGATTACAAAGTGGCCACTTGCCACAGTTCTCTCTCATTCACTTCACAGTATAAAGTAAAAGCTCTTAAATTTACTGTCTGTTTTTAGGCCTGCTCGTTGGCACAAAGCCAAGAAGGTTCAGCTGACCCCAGGACAAACAGAGGTAAAGATCGACCTTCCTTTACCCATCGTTGCATCCAACCTGATGATCGAGTTCTCCGATTTTTACGAGAACTACCAGGCCTCCACTGAGACCCTGCAGTGTCCACGCTGCAGTGCCTCTGTGCCGGCCAACCCTGGGGTGTGTGGCAACTGCGGTGAGAATGTGTATCAGTGCCACAAGTGCAGGTGAGCAGCAGGTTTGCTCTGCAGGTCTGAAAAGATTGGGAAATGATTGGAGACATTGAAGTTGATTGTATTTTAAATTGGTGGTCGTTTTCTATTAGGTCCATCAACTACGATGAAAAAGACCCCTTCCTCTGCAACGCCTGTGGTTTCTGCAAATATGCCCGATTTGACTTCATGCTATATGCTAAGCCATGCTGTGCTGTGGATCCCATTGAGAATGAGGAAGACAGGAAAAAGGTAAGCAGTCACTCTTTGGGAAATACAAGTGAAAGAGTCGAAATGGGCTTTGCCATTCCAAAAAATGAGCTTGCATGGCAAAATATAAATTTTGTCCCCATCTTTTGCTGAGGGAAGCAGATGAGTAGAAGAATTTTGGAGTCTCTATCTCTACCTCCACTTGCAATCTGCATCTCTTAATCTTAAATGTATTTTTTTCCTGCAGGCTGTGACCAACATCAATACCCTGTTAGACAAAGCTGACCGGGTCTACCACCAGCTGATGGGGCACCGGCCCCAGTTGGAGAGTCTCCTGTCTAAAGTCAATGAGGCGGCACCAGAGAAACCACAGGTTAGTCACAAGAGGGGCTTGAATAGTTCTTTTTTTTTAGTCTAATACTAGATGTTGGATAAGAAATTGAGGCATGATTAATGTTAAGGAACATTTCAGTTATGTGCATAACTGAAATGGTCCTTATGCGCTGATACATCACACACGTAACTGAGATGATCTTTAGATTAGTCTGTCCATAATCATTTTTCCGCAAATGTGAATCTCTGAAAGACTTTGATAGCAGCTCACCAACAGTATTGGCATGGCAGTAATACATTATGTCCTTTTCATAAATCCCTTTAGCAGTTCTGCTAAAGGGATGCAGGTATGCAGGTATGACTTTAGGTCATTATAGTAGTAATAGAATTTTTGTAGACTTGTATTGTCTTGTTTCCTTTTGAAATGTAGAGTAAGCCTGTTTTTTGTCTTATTTCTACAGTTTTATCTCATATTAATTTCTCTTCTCTTGTGTTGCCGTCAGGACGACACTGGAGCAGCTGCAGGACTTGGTACATCCTCTGCTAATGTGAACAGATACATTCAGCAGCTGGCTCAGGAGTACAGCGGAGACTGCAAGACATCATTTGATGAACTCTCCAAGATTATACAGGTTAGAGAGGAAAAATAGTACGAGTTTCCTAGTAACTGGTAGAATTTTTATTTATTTTTTTCTCTGCTCGCATATAACGCCTTTTCACTTTGTTTACAGAAAGTGCTTGCATCTCGTAAAGAGCTCCTGGAGTATGATCTGCAGCAGAGAGAGGCTGCCACCAAGTCATCGCGCAGCAACAGTAGCCACCAGCCCACATTCACCGCCAGTCAGTACCGTGCTCTCTCTGTGCTGGGCTGCGGCCATACCTCCTCAACCAAGTGTTATGGCTGTGCCTCAGCTGTCACGGGTCACTGTATCACACTGCTCCGCGCACTGGCCACAAACCCAGCCCTCCGGCAGATCCTGGTCCTCCAGGGTCTCATCCGTGAGCTGTTTGAGTATAATTTGCGGCGAGGTACAGCAGCCATGAGGGAGGAGGTGCGCCAGCTGGTCTGTCTCCTCACCAGGTATGTCTCACCCCCATCTTGTATTTAAGTAGACCTTAGTACTTAGTAGTAAAAGTTGATAGACTTATTAGCTAAAGCATGGCACTCAACACTGCCAGAGTTATGGGCAGTCAATCTCACTGGTGCCACATGCTGACCAAAAGTATAGTTCCCTTTCAGTTGGTACACTCGGTACAACACATCATTACGGGGATTGCGTCCTTGCGAGACCAACCTGAAGAATTTCTCTCAAAACTCCTGTCAAGGTCAATGAGACTGTTGCAGGTAGGGCTACAAAAGACCCTGCGCTGTCTCTCCTTCTCAATCTATTTGCACTTAACCTCGCTTAACCTGACTCTTACAGGACCCTTGCTAGCGATTTAACGGTTTGACAGGAGGTGAGCTAGCTCCCTAGGGGCATCGCTATGAAGGCTTGTTCCTGCGTTGCACTCGTTTAGCTTGCTAATTAGCCCTACATCCGCTAGCATTAGGTCCCTAACGACTCGCAAAGTGGAATGGCCCAGAGAGAAAAAACAAAAATGCTCTTCTAGTGGGTCTAGCAAGGCTAGCAAAGCTGGAAAAGCGATTTATCACCCATGTGCTTGATTTTTCCTCTGCCTGCTGTCTCGGTATGTTGCATATGAAAGTTGTAGTTGATAGCCCAGAGACTTGCGCGCCAACTCTGGAAGACGACCCTGGAGAGACGTGTGTTCCTGTTGAAGGTGTTAGGAAGGCAGAATATTGGTATCAATATAAGACGGCATGTTCATCCTTTGTGTATACAGTTTGCACTGTAATAATTGACAATTCTAAAGTGATGTTGCACCCTAATCCCGCATACATCCCGAAAGTGCCTGCCTGGTCATGTAAGGTGTTATCTTTTGAACTGACATCTTTTTCACCACCCCTGTTTGCATCGGCTGAGCAACAGCTTCCGCATAATTTATGCCCTGTTCAGGCGTTGTGCATGAATAATGACTGAACGCTAGAGACCAGCTGTCTGTAGTTAACACTGATAAAGGGAGGGCACTTTCCAAACAATCGCTTTCTCATTGGGGGTGTAGACGCGATCTGGCATGCTTACATCTATAAGGGTGCACAGATGCCCACTGGGGTGCACACTCACTCCACCAGGGGCATGGCTGCATCTTGGGCTCTTTTTAGTGTTTCGGCTGAGGACGTCTGTTTCGCCGCGAGCTGGGCTTCTCCAGATACATTTATGAAGTTTTTTATTGTATTGTCTTGCCTCTATCCTCAGACCCTCTATTCAGATAAGGAAAAATAACTGGGGGTTATGCATATAACCAATGTTCCACGAGGGAGGAAAACGAGTCAGCCCCTCACCGCCTTCCAACTCAGTGAAGTGCAGTTTAGGTTGAGGAGGAGAGACTCCGCAGGATCTTTTGTAGCCCTAGGGGACAGGGCTGTATTGTACCTTGTTTACCTCCATCAGGCAATATTGGTTATATGCATAACCCCCAGGCACTAATGTGCTCGATAAGGTGTTGGAATGAAAGCATATACTGTACATCTAAATTTACTTTTTGCTTTGTACACTCAACTGTGTGCATAATCAGTGTATTGCAGTGATGATTAAATAGCATTCTGTCTCTTGTGTCCTTCCATATTTTCCTGCTTCAGAGATCATCCAGAGGCCACTCAACAGATGAATGACCTCATTATTGCCAAGGTGTCGGCTGCCCTCAAGGGCCACTGGGCCAATCCTGATCTGGTATGTCCACTAAATGTTCTACTGGAAGCTGAAGAAATTAAGCAAAAGAAGCACTGTGATTCTGTTATTGAAAGAAATATTTAGTTTTTGTTGAAAAATCACATTTCTATCTAAACAGCAGAGCTCCTGGATCCTGTTTAACTTTGTTGAAGAATTTAAAATTTTTATATAAACCTGATTTCTTTGTTTTTTAAACAGGTTAGTAATCTGCAGTATGAAATGCTCCTACTGACAGACTCCATTTCAAAAGAGGGAGGATGTTGGGAGTTACGGTTGCGTTGTGGTGAGCCTGATTTCTTAATCTCATCCATTCAAAAGATGGTGTATTTTTGATTTTGGTTCTGGTGTTTGTTTTGTTTTAGGGTATCAGCCCATGGAGATTAGTTTCATGGGGAGTAGTTTATGCCTTAGTCTGATTGACTTTCAGATTTCTTGCTTTGGCCTTAAGTCTCATTCTTGTGTGTATTGTTGCTATTCTGTCTTCTGCGTACAATATTGATCATTGGTAGTCAATAAAAAATATGATCCATCACATCCTATACATCAACCATCAGCCCAGTTGTCTGATTGTGATTGGTTGAGAGAGAGACATTCAGCCTATTAGTTTCTCCTGCAACATATCGGCGCTAAAATTTGTGAACTGTCCTGTGAAATTTGGTCAATGCTGGTCAGGGAAGTGAGAGAGCGACTGAGTTTGAACTGGGCTCTGCCCTGATTCTCTGATGTTGCTTGAATTAACACTTGGAACTACATCTTCTTCAGATTTATTATCATTTATTTATTTATTACTCCTTTATTGTGTTAGGGAAGTTGTTATGACTGGTTTCAATTTAGGTCTTTGTCTAATAGCATTGTATTTTTTGTCCTCATAGCCCTCAGTCTGTTTCTCATGTCGGTGAATATAAAAACGCCTGTGGTGGTGGAGAACATCACTCTCATGTGCCTGAGAATCCTGCAAAAACTGATCAAGCCCCCTGCTCCCACTAGCAAGAAGAACAAGGTAAATATGCTATAACTCTGCCATTCAGCTACTTATCCCTCATGGTTTTCCTTTGATTTTTAGGGGGTTGTAGATGTCAATCGTGCAGTGTAATTTACAAGGAGATGATAAGGTGAAGAACTTTGGATGAATTAGAAAAATAATTATACATTCTGTATTTCATTTAAAATCCACCAACTTGGGAAATGCAAGAATTACATATGCAGTGTCTGTCATTTATCAATTGGTTGTATCATGTTCCCTTGCACAACAGTGTGTGTTTGCTTTTGATTATAGGATGCTGCTGTTGAGTCCTTGACCACAGTCAGGCCCTACAGTAATGAAATCCATGCCCAGGCCCAACTCTGGCTCAAGAAGGACCCCAAAGCATCTTATGAGGCATGGAAAAAGTGTCTCCCAGCAAGAGGCAAGTACTATGTCTGAACAAATATACAGAATGTCAGTGTAGCAAGATGGATTGCTTATTTATTTATTTTTTTGTGAAATAATGAAAATTCATGATGATTAGCTTTTCACTGTTTTTTCTTTTTATCTTTGATAACCACAGGCCAGGAGACTGTGTCAAAGCCTCAGGGGAAGGCTGAGTTGCGAAGGCAGTACCTGTTGGAGAAGTATGCATGGAAGTGGAAGCAGTTCATGAGGTCCAGAAAAGGTGATGGCCTCTTCCCTCGACTGCTCAAACTGAGCCACAACAACTGGCTGCGGCAGGTACAAATACAAGTATTAGTAGTGCTCTGCTTTTTGTCCCTAGTAGTTTTCCGAAGTGCACATGTGCATATCTTTTGTTAGAATTCCCGGTAATCGTTTTGAAATTGAGAAATTATAAGTATCTTCTAGTTTGTTATTTCACAAACCTGTTAAAGTAACTTCTTAAAATAACTGATTAAAGTTACATTTGTTGCAGGTCCTTTTCACACCTGCCACTCAGGCAGCCAGACAGGCAGCTTGCACTATTGTGGAAGCCCTAACCACAATCCCCAGCCGCAAGCAGCAAGTCCTGGACCTGCTCACCAGGTATGAGCCTCAAACAGGAAACCAGCAAGTCAAACAAACATCCCAATATGCTCTATTAGGGATGTTCATAAATTGTCATTAGATTACTGGCAGATTTCCTCAGTACCTAAAAGTTAGGATATACAGTATGCTAGTGCATATATTGTATGTTACCTTAGTGAATATGTTACGAGTAACAGAAAAACATTGTTAAAGAAATTGTAATGCAACAGATTGTGCTATTTTCAGGCAGATCACATGCTCCATAGCTTTGAGGGTTAAAAAAAGTCCTAAGTAGAAGTATGCAAACTGTTAAAATAATCAAGATAAAAACATTCTAACTAATATCAAGAAATTGAGAAAGTAATTCTGAGCACTGAGAGCCCAACTTGACTTGTGTAAAATTACTCTTACTATGTATGTCTGTCAGCTATCTGGATGAGTTAAGTGTAGCTGGAGAGTGTGCAGTGGAGTACCTGGGTCTGTATCAGAAGTTGATCAAGCCAACACACTGGAAGGTTTACCTGGCAGCCCGTGGAGTTCTACCCTACATCGGTAACCTGATCACCAAGGTAATGGCCCTAAAGTTCAAAAGAATATAATTTTATAGTAAGAAATTCAGTGTTTTTCGTAGAATATCTGTATGTGCCAGTGGTTTCCTTGAATCAAAATCTTTTAGATGCATTGAAATGACTGAAAATCTGAGCTGTAATTGTTGTAGTTGTGCTTTTTGTACTTTTCATTACATTTTAAATTTTTGGTATCCATACTGATATCAAATATGGCAGTAGAGGTATTCATATGTCAATATCATTCTTTGTCAATATAGCAAATAAAACTGGATCTTTTAATTCTCTATTTGTATCCCTGTTCAGGAAATAGCCAACTTGCTGGCTCTGGAGGAGGCCACACTGAGCACAGACTTGCAGCAAGGCTATGCCCTGAAGAGCTTGACTGGTATGCTAGTTTCAGTCCTGTTGTTTGTCTGACCATGAAATTAGATATGACAATGTAGGTATGGTAGGGTTTAGGAGACTTTCAACACCATTACAGATTAAATGATACAGTTGATTTTTATACTTCAGGCTGTTTAATTTTTTAATATTGTTTTGATGGTTTTTCTTGAATATTTAAATGATTTGTATGTGTTTGGTGCCACCCCAGGATTGCTCTCTTCTTTTGTGGAGGTGGAGTCCATTAAGCGCCATTTCAAAAGTAGGTTGGTCGGCACGGTGCTCAATGGCTACCTGTGTCTGAGGAAATTGGTGGTGCAGCGCACCAAGCTCATCGACGAGACTCAGGACATGCTGCTCGAAATGCTGGAGGACATGACAACAGGTCTGCACTGACTCAAATTCAACACGAAATCTAAATGTGTCTCAAATTATGGTTCCACTGCTGCATTTTGGTGTTTATAGCAATTCTTTGTTTTCATACTTCTTAACATAAAATTCTTTGGTCCAGTCATAATTAGGAAGAGAGTTTCAATAAAGTAGGTAAAGCATATTAAAATCTGCTTCTGTTTTGTACAGAAGAAAAAAATCCACAAAGATTCTTGTGAAATTAAGTAAGTTAAAGGTCATTGTATATGTGTTTAAAACATCAACATTGTAAATCTTGTGCTGTTCATAGGTACTGAGTCTGAAACCAAGGCCTTCATGGCAGTGTGCATAGAGACTGCAAAGCGGTACAACCTGGATGACTACAGGACACCCGTGTTCATATTTGAGAGACTGTGCAGCATCATCTATCCTGTGAGTTACCTTTACCCTGGTACATTTCAATTAGAAAAGTGCTCTAGAATACTGCTCGAAAATTCAGTGTAGCTGTGAATATGTCTTCATCTGGAGCTTTTGTTTCATCCTTTGTGTTTAGGAGGAGAATGAGGTGACAGAGTTCTTTGTGACCCTGGAGAAAGATCCTCAGCAGGAGGACTTCCTGCAGGGCCGCATGCCAGGAAATCCCTACAGCAGCAATGAGCCCGGCATTGGTCCCCTAATGAGGGACATCAAGAACAAGATCTGCCAAGACTGCGACCTGGTGGCGCTTCTTGAAGACGACAGTGGCATGGAGGTATGTATATTTACTTTATACCCTAGTTACTTAAAACACAAGGTCTTGTTTTGATGCTAGCTTTTATCAAACTCTTCACTCTTTCTCATTGAATTCTAAAAGCTGACCTGTTGCAAGAAATGTATTTGATGCAACTCTGTTTTCCTCAGCTTCTGGTAAACAACAAAATCATTAGCTTGGATCTGTCAGTGGCAGAGGTCTATAAGAAGGTCTGGTGCCCTACAAATGAGGTGAGAGTCCTAGTGCGTTTGACAGTGAATGATTGGGAGTATTTGGAATTTTGCAGATTTTCATTAAATGCTTACAGTACTCTAAATAGCAGTGCAATAAGGCGATTACTGTACAGTCATGAAGGCTGCTGGCTTCTTTTTTTTTTCCAAGGGTGAGCCAATGAGAATTATCTATCGAATGAGAGGTCTGCTGGGAGATGCCACTGAGGAGTTCATAGAGTCACTGGACTCAACCACAGGTTAGATTTACTGTTAATTTACAGTATGTTAATAATTATGAGTCAAACATAGCTAGCTCACATGTGTCTTTAATCTAATGGTTTTTGTCCTAAATATCACATGTATTAATGCTGTTCACCAATACGTAAGCCATTAGCCTCAAGGACATGCTCTTTGCCATCACAATTACATGTATTCTATACCCTCTTGAAAGAGTAATGGAAAAGATGAATGTGCAATATCTCATCACAATTGAGGGAAATAAAATCTTTTACCTGACCTTATTACAGATGAGGAGGAGGATGATGAGGAGGTGTACAAGATGGCAGGTGTCATGGCACAGTGTGGAGGTCTGGAGTGTATGCTCAACCGGCTGTCTGGAATCAAAGATTTTAAACAAGGAAGACATCTGCTCACTGTAAGCCAACATTTTTTTGCCAAAAGCCCTTTACAATAAGACGGTAATCTTTATTTGACCTTCAAAGCATACTGAAACATGTTTGGAAATTTAAACTGTCTTCTACATATATGAATAATAAAATGAGTAGTAACAGATTCCAACAGAATATTGTGATTAAAAGTCTGAATAATTATCAGATTTCATCAGTATCAATCGGTATTTCTCTCCTGTAGTTAACATGGATTATCTTTACACTTTACTCTGTACTAAGAGGAGCATGGTTATTGATACTGGCAATAGAAGCACTTTAGAAGAAAATCCAGACTGTTATCCATCCAGAATAAACTATACCTTTCTCATTTAAAATGTATTTATGTCATGAAGAAAACTTGGTTGACAGAAGTGTCTTGTATTATACAACACAAGGTTTGTTTGTTTTTTGGGAAGCCTTGCATTTCCAACAACAGCAAAAACACAGCCACCCCTTGTGCTGTTTTCATAAATACCAACAGTGGAGCTGCGGAGTTGACAAGTGTACATTTGTCTCACTCACAGGTTTTGCTGAAGTTGTTCAGTTATTGTGTGAAGGTGAAGATCAATAGGCAGCAGCTGGTCAAACCAGAGATGAACACACTCAACGTCATGCTGGGAACTCTAAACCTGGTGAGCGGTACAGTGACTGTGTAACATTGTGTTGTGTAGTCTGATTAGTGGGGAGGAGGGTGATCTGGTGCAGTATAATTCAATTCAATCAAATTGTAGTGCAATCTTAACCCACCTTTTATAATACAGTTTATCAGTTACTTTAAGTGTTTTAGAAAAATCTGTTTAATTTCCTTTTTCCTTCAGGCTTTAGTGGCTGAACAGGAGAGTAAGGACAGTGGTGGAGCCTCCATAGCGGAGCAAGTTCTGAGCATCATGGAGATCATTCTGGATGAAGCCAATGCTGAGATTTCAGAGGACAAGGTAAGCATTGAGAGCAGATTCACCCTTCTGAGTAAAGAAGAAACATAGAAACCTTTGACACCATAATATTATCAAAGCCTGAAAAATTCTATTCTTGTAACTTTTTTGGATTTAAATGGGGACTGGTTTGTCTTTTGCAGGGTAACCTGCTGCTGACGGGAGACAAAGATCAGCTGGTTATGTTGTTAGACCAGATTAACACCCCGTTTGTACGCTCCAACCCCAGCGTGCTGCAGGGTCTGCTGCGCATCATCCCATACCTGTCCTTTGGTGAACTGGAGAAGATGAGGATCTTGGTGGAACGCTTTAAACCATGTTGCAGCTTTGACAAGTGGGCATCACTGAGCTTCCACTTACAAATAAACACAGTTTAAGTTTTTTAAATGGATAGAAAGCCATTACAAAGAGTTGTTACATTATCAAATCAGGCTCATTATTACAGACAAAGTAAGACTAAGTAGAACTGACCCCTGGCTTTGTTTTCTAAGGTACGACGAGGAGCATAGTGCAGATGACAAAGTGTTTTTGGATTGCTTCTGTAAAATCGCTGCTGGAATCAAAAATAACAGCAACGGCCATCAGCTGAAAGATCTTATTCTCCAGAAAGGAATCACACAGAGTGCGCTGGACTACATGAAGAAACATATCCCAAATGCCAAAAAGTAGGTTGTCTTACAGCTTCAAGTGCCCAAAGATAGTCTATCAAAACCTTTCATATAATTAAATATCTGTGCTTTATTGTTTAAAACATTTTCTTCTTGTTCTGAACTCTCTCATTAGTCTGGATGCAGATGTCTGGAAGAAGTTCCTCTCCAGACCAGCCCTACCCTTCATTCTCAGATTGCTCCGTGGTTTGGCTACCCAGCATCCCCCTACACAGGTACTAAAGATTTTTAATGAAAAACTCCACTAGAGCAGCTTAATTCCCAACAATGGAAGATTGATTACTCTGGACAATTTCCATCTATGGAGGAGTAATTACGGGATGAACCACTGAAATATTTGACCCAGCTTGCAAACTTTGCATCAACAATTCTTTGGGAAACAAACAAACCTACCTACCTAACATGACTGTATGTCCTCTTATCTTCTGTTCAGGTGCTGATAGGCACAGATTCAATAACAAGCTTGCATAAGCTGGAGCAGGTATCCAGTGACGAAGGCATCGGCACGCTGGCGGAGAACCTTCTGGAGGCGCTGAGGGAGCACAGTGATGTCAATCTGAAGATTGAAGCAGCCCGCAGGGAGACAAGAGCTGAGAAGAAGCGTATGGCAATGGCCATGAGACAGAAGGCCCTGGGAACACTGGGCATGACGGTACTCTTTTCCTCTTTTTTTTTCTAACTTTTCTCCCCTTTTTTTCTTTACTTTGTTTAAATGCTCTTCATTTGTATCTCTGCCACTCCCGTTTTGTTTCATTAACACAGTCTAGTGTTATATTGTTGATTTTTGGTTAATGTGTGGTTTGTGTGTTTGCCTTTCAGACCAATGAGAAGGGTCAGGTGGTGACCAAGACCTCACTGTTGAAGCAAATGGAGGAGCTGATAGAGGAGCCGGGTCTGACCTGCTGTATCTGTAGAGAGGGTTACAAGTTCCAGGTACACAACTCATCCAGGATTATGAGTGGATAACATTTTTACATTTAAGTCCCCCCTATCTAACATTCATAAGCAGTATAGCAGATATAAGTGTTTATTAATGTATTTGTCAACAACTATAACTCCTCCTGTGGGCACCCGTAAGTGGAGGCTGGTGTTTAAACTGATAATAAATGAAAATATTGTAAAACACAGTTGTAATAATATGTGTTATAAACCACTTTATATGTTCTGCTAATAAATGCTAAATAGGGGACTTAAAGTAAAGTGTTACCTATGAGTGGATCTCATATAGTGTTTAACTAATCGGATTTAAAAAAAATATATGTAAGAATTTTTGTATCAAGCTGGTGATCTTATTGTAGATATTATTGAAACACTCAGGTGGTTCCAAGTTGTAGATGGTGACAAAAGTTGCACTCTTTAGTTTGGATTAAATTATCAGCTGCCACTAATAGTAATTGTTGGCAGATAAAATTATATACCAGTTAGCATTCTTAAAACCCCTGAGTACTGAGTATGACTTGGCAATCTTCTTGTATACTGAAACAACTTGTGGTGTTGTGAATTAACATTGTGGTCCTTGTCTCTCTTATCCTAGCCAACCAAAGTCCTGGGTATTTACACTTTCACAAAGCGTGTGTCCTTGGAGGAGTTCGAAAACAAGCCTCGCAAGCAGCAGGGCTACAGCACTGTGTCGCACTTTAACATAGTCCACTATGACTGCCATCTGGCAGCTGTCAGGTAGCAACAAACACCATCATGGACATGCTGATGTTTAGAGTGCCCTTTAAAAATGTTCTGTTGTAACCTCACTTTTCATTTATTCTAATCTGAGCTTTTATTTTTCCTTTTCCCCGGGGCAGGCTGGCTCGTGGGCGAGAGGAGTGGGAGAGTGCTGCTCTCCAGAACGCCAACACCAAGTGCAATGGGCTGCTTCCTGTGTGGGGACCACATGTGCCAGAATCAGCCTTTGCTACATGCTTAGCTAGGTAAAGTCATGTATCTGCACACACACACAGAGCAAACATTTCCTTCATGTGGCACACAGTAAATCATTCTCAACTGGATTTCTCTATGGTGCACAGGCACAACACATATCTGCAGGAGTGCACAGGCCAGAGGGAGCCCACGTACCAACTCAACATCCATGACACCAAACTGCTGTT
Source organism: Siniperca chuatsi (assembly GCF_020085105.1). Classification (NCBI taxonomy): domain Eukaryota; kingdom Metazoa; phylum Chordata; class Actinopteri; order Centrarchiformes; family Sinipercidae; genus Siniperca; species Siniperca chuatsi. The sequence continues at coordinate 12,107,308 of NC_058051.1, read as the reverse complement.
CCTCCGCTTTGCTACCGAACAATCGTTCAGCGTGGACACAGGAGGAGGAGGACGAGAGAGCAACATCCACCTCATCCCCTACATCATCCACACTGTGCTCTACGTCCTCAACACGTATGTACCTTTTTTTGATGTAAAATGTATCTGACCACAGAAATTATTCATCAGACATTTAATCTGTACCAAATGATGAGAAACGATAAGTCAGCCTATTTGACCAACATTATGGCTCATGTATTTCCCACCCTCATCTCACTTTGCTTTGCAAACTCGGTCACTGTCACTGCAGTACAAGGGCTACGTCCCGGGAGGAGAAGAACCTGCAGAGTTTCCAGGAGCAGCCATGTGAGAAATGGGTCGAGAGCTCATACGAGGTTGAAGGACCGCACTATTTCACCACCTTGGCCATGCACATCATCGCGCCCGAACGCTGGAGGACTTCACGTATATACTTCCTACGAAGACTCCTGGTCACCGCACACGCCCGCAAGGTCTCGGCAGTCTGCACCAACAAGTATGACACAACCTCTTTTTATTTTTCAGTACTATATTTAGGAATTTCATATAAAATTTAAAATACAGTTTATCTTGAAACAAGCTCCTACCTTCATACCTTCTTCTCTTTTATTATCAGACTCACAGATAAAGCACCGAAGGAATATGCAGTCTATCGCTCTCCTCTTCTCTTCTGGGGCCTGGTGGATCTTGTCTACGACATGTTCAGGGTAAATGCGTTACAATTTCAAAACTACTGTGCATGTTGATGCTACAAAGATATCATGCAAACCATTTATATTCTGCTATGTATATGTTGTGCTTTTTGTTGGGATGCTTTCATCGATTGGGCACTAATCAATGTTGGTCATATCTTTGCAATATTGGTAAAGTTGCAGAGACATGTTTAATCGAGCTTTTTAGTGTTTAAGAGTGAAGCAACGATAACTCCTATTAAAAAAAAAAAGAAGAAGACAAAAAAGGACTTGATGAACAGTAACACAGCAAAAATGGAGCTGAATGTTGACGCGAACAACAAAAACCTCTGAATGCATCGAGTGAAGTTTGAGACCTCTGTATATGATATCAGCTGGACATACTACTGGGATCATATACCTCACTGCCTTTTTTCTTCTCTTCTCTTTTTCTTCTCTTTGGCCATACAGAAAGTACCCACCAGCAACACGGAGGGGGGCTGGTCCTTCTCACTGGCAGAATATGTCCGTCACAACGACATGCCCATCTACGAAGCCTCAGAGCGCGTGCTCAGGGCCTTCCAGGATGAACTCATGCCCGCCGAGTCCTTGTCAGAGTTCTTTGATGTTGTAGGTCAGTATACATATACACCTGATTAACGTTCTAACTGCCCAATTTTCAAAATAACATAAAAAATATCTTCAACACTTCAGTGTCAGAGTTTATACTCAGAATTAATTAATTAATTTAAGAAATGGTACAAATCTAAAATGACCCAACTCTCAGAACTGGGATGGTCTCTGATGCAGCTCTACTGTCATTTAGGATGGGTCGGCTCTTGACATTAAGTTCTAAACTGAGATGTGACGTAAATGTTTTTATGAAACTTGACTTCATGTTTCTCTTCCAGGTCTCCTCTCTGAAATCGCAGACCCAGACCTCTTCCTGCAGGATTTGTTGAACTCTTTGCCCTGATGGCCAATCTCAACTACCCATCCAACACACAACATCCCTGCAAATAACGTTGGGACACCTACCAACTAAAAAAAATGAAAGAAAAAAAAAGATTTTCTCTTTTTACACACTGACACACATGCTGAGTACACACACAGAGTATACACCATGCTTCTTACTCACTTCCCTCCCCCATATGACATCTTCAAATTAACTTTAAGCAGAAACTATGTATAGTCTAAAAATATCATCCACTTTTGGCAACATCTCTGTAAAGTTTAACACAAAAACACAATGCTGTTAAAGGGTGAGGGGAACACACTAAAACAGAATTTACGCTTTGCCTCTCGGATTCAGACAGCTTCAGTCTAGAGTTGAGGACATGACTGAGTTTCTCACCAAGCTTGAGACAAGGGATTTGGGAATGTGTTAATCATCAAACCAGAGACATTTTGTGTATTTTCTGGTTCATGACTGTTACTGCCAACAAACATGTTGCTGTCTTTTAATGACATCACCGATTGCACAGAATGACAGGCTGAGAGAATTTAATTATTTATGTAAAAAATAAAAAATAAAATAGTTGTCCAGTTGATGGGAATAACTCGTGAATTCTGTTTAAGGGTGGAAATCTTTTTGGCTTTCAAACCCCTACCCACCCACCCCTCTCTTATATTGGGGTGCAATGTTTAAACTAAAAATGTTTTGGGATTTGACCCACAAAGTGTTAAGAGTGGCATTTGATTTTATCTTGTTTTCCTTTCTTTTTTTCTTTTTTTTTGTTTAGTTTGAGTTTGTTTCTGGTCAGGGCTTTTAAAATGGCAGAAGGTTTCAGTGTCCCATGGTTGCGAACTAACCTGTCCTTTTCTTTCAGGCTTTTGCTGTTTGGTCTTGTAGGTTCTAACTGGAATTTGAGTGATGGACAGAAAAAAAGTTTTTTGATTTAGTGTATGTGTAAGGTGTCTTTTATCAACCTCAGAAACAAAATGGGGACGAAAGAACGATGAATAAAAGTTTGTTTTATTTTTTTTTTCCATAAAGCTATGCCTTTGTGACAAAGTGAACTTTGGACTAGTGAAAGATTCCATCTGTTGCAATGAAATATCAGACCTGTCTAAATTAATAATAAAACAGACCTACATTATATCCTTAAACACTTTATTCTTTGACTAATTGTTTTGCTGTTCAGTTTGTTTTCTTCCCCAGCAGTTTCTTTATTTCTCAAGCCTCTCTGCACTCTTTCATTTAATTTAGATTTTGGTTTCCCCCAAAATCACTGGCCACACGCTTATGTCAATCCCCAGAACAGATTTCTGGAAAGCAAAGCACCGCTGAGTTTTATCCTCAGTGATTGATCAACTTACAGACAGTTAAAACAGTGCCCTTGTACTCGAGAGCTGAATGCATGGTGTAGTTCACCCAGTTTATTGTTAATTCGCCTATTCCCGCTGCTACAATGTTCAACTGTTGCTGAATGTCTGCTTTTTGAATTTAGCCTATGATTAATAAAGCCGTAATAATTCCAAATGTGATCCAGGGTAACCTCATCTGTTGCAGCTGCTGTTTACACTCTTAGAAAGGATGCATCAGTTTGTGTGTCTACATTAAAACAGCACATTTGTTTTCAACTCAGCAAAGGCCTTTTTCACAGAAGACATTTTGACATGTCACAGTAGAAAAGTTAGTGAAAAATGAATGATGGCTGAATTCCATTTAGCTGCTTCAGTTTCAGGGTCCTGTTATTGTTTATGCTGGCTCACTGTCGCACTGTCATGGCTTACTGGGACACAGGACTAGAACAGAGCCATTGTTAAAGTTATCAGTAACACCTGTGCTTTTCCTACTATGACAAGTTAAGAGCTCTGTGAAAAGGGTCTGTCTTTGCTGTTAAAATGTCCTGTCAAGAGGCACAGAATAGACGATAGAAATAGAAAAATAATACAAAATGCATCATTTTTAAGTGTGTAAGAGTGTGTTTTTTTTTATGCAAGTTAGATTTTTAATAGATTATTTTAGGGTTTCTCTAAATGAACAAATATATATATCTTCATTAGAGGAGTATAGTGCAGTGTAAACTACAGTACTTAAGAGAATTCACCCCTCTAGATATTGGGGTCAAACAACAACCTTCTTGCATTGCTTCTTGAACCTTCTGGCCAGACTGTCATATTTTAGCTAATATATACCCTTTCATGGTGTTGGCCTGGTGTTTATAAGGTCAGACTTGTAGTGTTTCCCCGCTGGCTTCCTATCAGTCCACCCAGTATCCACTCTGTCACCCTCACTCTGCTCGCGTTTCCAGCTTTCCCAGTACAGAAAAGCAGATGAGACCACAGTTTATGAAAACGGTTGTAGATGGGTATCTACACTGAATTGGTTTTCTTTGCATGTAACAATAACAGAATGACCCATATAATGTCTTTACACATCAATGCACTTTTCACTATTTGACCTACACTCAGGCAAATTAATTAATTAATTAATACCTGAGATGATTCCTAAATCACCATATGGCCCTTGAGAAAGGCATTTAAAGCTTCATAGGCTCCAGCTAAACATACACTACATACTACTACATACCTGGGTTGCCAACAACCTGATCGTGTGGATCGAAATGCTAAATCTAGTCTGTCTACTCTGTGCTATAACATCCTACTCTGGCTCTGGTCTTTCACACCTGGTAATGAAACTGAAGCAAAAACCTGAATGACTTTTGGGTCAACAATTGAAATAGAAACTTTAACCTGTGCTTTGGAGGTGTTGAGACCAGAGAGTCCAGGGAGAGAAAGGTGTTGTGTGGATCATATCTGAGGTATAGCTGTATAAAGGCCACTAGAGGGTGATATTGATTAAGACATATCTCACATTCATAATGTGAGATATGAAAATTGTAATTCCCTATTTTCAGTGTTAACTGTAAATCAAATAGAAACTCTAATATGAACAACCAAACTGGGCACGTTCATTTTGTAGTTTACATTTGAAAATGGCTAGTCAAAATAATCTGTTAAAACTGGTGTTAGGGAAACATTCTCAAACTCAAACTGTGAATGAGAGGAAAACATCAATATTAGTTTATTTTCATCTTGCGTATGAAAGCACATATTGCACATTTCACTTATGGCTTTCAGCGAGACATTTTATACATGACAACCAAAAATAACATAACTCACAATGTCGTAAAAACATATACTAAACAAAGTATGCATTGGCATACACGTTTCCCCTTTATACAAAGGAATATGGCTTTTTGTTCAACAAAACCTCGACAACATGGTCTTTAGGTGACCAGTTTTGAGGAGTATTAAGGCTTAAGGCATAAAATGCACATTTTAAGGCCCATTTGTGGACCAATGAGATCACAGTGTATATGGTATAATTCTCCCATCTTTTCCACCTTTTCCACTTACTGTGGAGTGAAAACACGCAACAGACAGCAGGAAAAAAAAAAGTTAACTTTTTTTGATTTGCAGTCCTTTTTCCATCTGAAAAATATTTTCCATTTGGAACTTCTTCTTGACATAGTGCTGTGATGTTCAGTACTATGAAGCTTGTAGACACACTCGCACATAGTCCCACACGTCCCATCTCTTTTCATGTTGTCTTCATGTGTGTGTCCACTTCTTACTGGCAGCACAGCGGTGCCACGTCCTCAGCAGGTGAGGGGAACAGCCGCATGGCCTCCTGGAGGATTTGGTGTAGCCGTTATGGAAAATCAAGGCCTTCTTTACTGTGAAGAAGGAGACTGTCTTGTCCCACATGTCAGAACTGGACACCCCAGTGTTGAGTTGGCTCTCCAGTGCTGAGCGGAGCCTCGCTGCTCTGTCTGTGCACTTCCTCTCCAAAACCATCATCTTACACATGCTGAGGAGAAAGAATGAGAAACATCAGATCAGCATTTTCTGCCTTACCACTAATGTGTTTTTCTTTTCTTTTTTAAAATCTGTCCAGGTTTTAAGTTATCCATGTGTGAGATTTCTGCTGCTGCCCTAACACAAAAGAGGTGAATGGAGTTTCAATTGTGGTGCTCCCCAGCATTGAAAAAATGACAAAACATTTAAACGGCAGCAGTTTTTTGCTTGTTACTCTGGATAGTCCACAGACATCTCAGTGAACAGCTTTCTGTGTATTGAAAATTCACCTCCATTGTATTGGAGTGGAGGCAGAACTCTCAGAGACAGATATTTAAAAACTGGACAAATAAAACCAAAATTATCTACAATAAAAGTAAGTGAGACAATGTTTTTTGGTTATTTGGGTTATTTAGCAAGTGTTGTTTGTGAGTCAAAATCCTGTATCACCAACAGTGCAAGAATCAAGGCCCTGATAACCTAACAAATCCAAAAATACCAAAACATTCCTGTGACCACAGAGTGACTTTGAGACAAAAGTTCAACGAAAAGAAATGAGCAGAGGATGAGTCAAATTAACTTCTTCTACAGATGAGTTTTCTCCAATTTGAGCTTACGTTGTGTGCTGATCCCTCATGGTGAATACGCAGTCAGATGTTTTCCAGGCCTGTGTCGGGTACTAGAGGCATTCAGAGTTATGATTTTACCAACTAAAACCTACCTCCTTTATATACTTATACCAGCTTTCCCATTGATTTAATGTGATGCTGGTTCTCACAGTGTTTGGCCAATCACAAAGCAGTGTTATGACAATAGGATGTGAATGAATTAGTTGAATTCATGGGGTACAATGGCCCCAATACAAACAAACAGGAGGGAGGGGCCCATTGCTGGCCTCTTGTCACTCGACTGATGCGCCATAACATTGAGATATTCTCGTTATTGTATCGACTGGGAGTGATATGTGGTGGGAACATGGAGGGTCTGCCTGAGGACGTCCTACATGGAGGAGAAGTACGTCCATTGAACAACAGGGTGGACAGAGATCTAAAAATCTAAAGCTGAATGGTGTTAGACCTGAGCTTCCACTTTTTACTCCAAAATTTGAGTAAATGTAGAAAAGGTTGCACCTTTTAAAGATCAGTAAAATGTAAAATCAGAAGAATCAGATCAGAAATACTTTATTGATCCCCGAGGGGAAACTCTTTTGTTACAGCTGCTCACTATCACGTCAGTGCACACAGGAACAGAAGTTATAAGCAAATCAAAATATAATACACTATAATACAGGCAAGATAAATTAAGTACTTATATTTGTGTCCTTAATGTGTATTTTTTCCCTGAACCCCTTTTTACAACTTTATATCTCATGCAACCTATGATTTTTAGGCACTTTCCTTGACAAACTTTGAAATCAAACTTTATCAAACTATCCAGAAAGTTTCCCACCCTTCACACACAAGCACACACACACACACACACACACACACACACACACTCACACACTCACACACTCCCTCCCTCCCTCCCTATTCTTCTTATTTAACTTTCTGTCTCTATTTCAGGCTCTCCAGTTCTCACGGTGCGCATCTCCCATGCTTGATGGGCTGACAATAGCGTACGATCAGTCCAGATGGTGTGCCTGGAAGCCCTGTTGACACCACTGTGTTCCTGGGTGTGTGTGTGTGTGTGTGTGTGTGTGTGTGTGTTGGAAGGGGGGTTGGTCACTCAATCTTTGTTCGATGGGGCACACTTCCTTTGTGCAGCCGGCCTCAGTGTCATTAACACTGAAGTGTGGGAAGCCTGGGACCACAGCGGCTCCCACGTTCCACACAGGCAGGAAGGGAGCGTGTGACTGAGACGTTGCCAGAGGCAGGCAGGTCAGCCAGCTGTGTGTGTGTGTGTGTGTGTGTGTGGGAGGGAAAGTGAATGAGAGTGTGGCTGTCTTTATGAGTATGTGAAGGTTTGCCTGACGTGTGAACATGTGCTGGGAGTGTGGAGACTGTTAGGATATTTACAGTTGAAGCAGTTCTCTTCTCTAACAGTTCAGATCATGTTCGTCTACCATCAAATTAAAGTGGACAGATGGAACTTCAAAAGCATGGCCACTGAGTCCTTTTAACAGTAAAATATCCAGTGTCCATAGATTTTTTTAGTGACACTTATTTGGAGTTTCCAAGTGTCGAATACAGTGTTGTTTAAAAGAGCTGATATAGCTCAAAACTAAATAAAAGTGTTAAAATAACCAGTTATTTTAACACTTTATTATTGTATGGTGTAGTGATGATTTTAAAGCGCCTAATATACATTTTCAGATCTTCAATTTCTCTCTATAAAACTAAATAGTTGCTGAATAATTAGCAATCAAGTAAGGAAAATTAAGGAAAACGTCCTTAGTTATAAATTAATAATAGGAGAATTATAGTTTATTACACTTATATACACGCGCCTTATTTTCTTAGTTTTGGCCATCAGTTCTATCAGTTATGATAACATTGTACTCACAAAAATACGACGACATTGCGAACACGACGACATTGCTACAACAAAGTCCAGCAGGGCAACAAACACTAGCGGTCAAATAATCAGACAGGTTGCAAACAAATGAACAGTTTAGCCAGATTATCTTAAGTCTGAAAGTGAGAGCACCCGTAATGTCAGTAATAATGCCTTTTTGCACAGGAAAACTGTACTATAGGTCAAAGTTGAGCTAGGAAGTCGGTCTGTGGATGTTTACATTTGCCAGTTTTAATAATTATGATCTGTAAAAACACCTGACATCACCTTGCCCACTCCAATCCAGTTAGAAGAGCACAGAAATACAAAAATACAGAAACCTGTTGTGTGAAAGAACCAATATTGTTCTAATTTTGACAGATTTTTTGTTTTTTATAGACCTGACCATCATTTATATCGAATAAGAAAGGTTTTCATGGCCTTTAATTAACAGACCATTTTGGTGTGTGGGTCAAAATCCCACATATATTATGAGTCTACGCATTCTCTTTTCTTCATCAAGTAGATTTTATTTTGAGTCCCAAAGCTTGCAGAGAAGCTCTTTTTCTAGTCATCTCTGAGATGTCTCAACTGTTGCACAGCTCCATAAGGAAAGTCTGCCGTGTCAAACTGGTGGAAGTGGCTGCATGTTGGCCTTTTCTAATGGTTGGCCCTCTGTAACACCCACGTGTGCCTGGTGGCGGAGGCACTTTGTGCTCAATTACGTGGCGGTTGAGATGACATGAGACAGCGGCGTGCTTCCCTCTGGGGTCACCACTTTCCCATATCAACACAAGCACAGGGTCAGTCTCCCAGCTACACCCCCCCTCCTCCCTCCCCACCACCCCACCCCGGGCTCTTTCTCTCGCAGTCTATTCCTCCACCTGCTCCCCGGAGACACACTCATTGTCCCCACGGCTATAAACACTTCATTGAGCATGTGGCAGCTCTGCGTTCCTCAAAGCCCTTCCCACTTCCCAGCACTCTCATTGGCCCGGGGACTGTGAGAAACTCCAACAAGCCCAAGACCCACACATTCATATGGAGATTTGGGTGTATAAATACAGGGCAGAGGCAGAGGAGAAGGCAGCTCAGATTCAACTGGCTCCTCAAACCGAGCAGTAACGCGCTGACTCTACAGCTATGGCACCCACTGTTTTTGGACAAGCAAGCTTTTCTAAGGAACACCTGACTCCTGCTCATAAGGTAAACGTGATTTCTATAAAGTCACATAACTCCCTTGTTAAATTGTATTCATGTGATGTGAAAAAGTTAGATTTTGTTTCTAAATGATTGTTTCTTTTCTTCAGCTGAGAAAGCCAATGGTGGAGAAACTGCGCAGAGACCGCATCAACACCAGCATTGAGCAGCTGAAAGCCCTGCTGGGTCCTGAGTTCCTCAGGCAGCAGCCCGACTCCAAGCAAGAGAAGGCGGACATCTTGGAGATGGCCGTGTCCTATCTGAGAGGCTGGCAGCAGCAGAAGCAGAAGCAGCAGCAGCAGGCCAGCGTGGCCTCTGGCCTGATGACAGACAGTGACGGCTACTCCCGCTGCGTGCAGGAGGCTGTCAGCTTCCTGTCCCACTGCGAGGTCCAGACTCAGGCCCACAGACGGCTGCTCAGCCACTTCCAGGACCTGCGGGCATCCAGCAGGACCAGCCACAGTCCCTGCACCCTCTCCCCTCCTGGCTCTCCGCTCCATCAAGTCAGCTCCAGCAAGGGTGTGAGCCAGGCCAGCTGTGCTCTGTGGAGGCCCTGGTAGGATGGAGGCAATGTCACCTCCACACAGAGAGAAAGAGAACTACGTCTGTGAATGTCATGGACAGAAAGTTGAAGACTCACTGAAGTCTGTTTCCTTTTGCTTTGGCAGGAGATTCAATATTGTTGGGTGTTTTACTAGTGTGGCGAAATGGGCACAACGTGCCAGTATTCCTTTGGAAGGACTAAAATGATTCAGGTTTTACTGAATATGTACACCATGTGTATACATGTTATACAGTTTATAATTTAGAGTGTTTACTCTGTGATTGTGTTAATTGTTCCTCTGGGGAAAAACAACTCCTGATTTTTTGTTCATTTTGCAAACATCACTGAATTATCAGTGTTGTAACACCCACATTGGGTTGAAATTATTGAAGTGTCCGAGACACTATTTGATTTATGTGTTTAAACTACTGTCTATCTTTGATACTGAGTATCACTGACTGATGCATTACATGCGCTTGCTGTTGATGAATCAACAACATCCCATACATGGATCCCATGGATCCACTTTTACTGTAAATCGTATTATGATTATACTTATGACTCCATGTAACCATTATTTGGCCTATGTGTGAAGGAGTGTTACTGTTGGACTTGTACCTGTTAACTGTTCAGTTGTGATGTTCATAATAGATGTTTTTTTCATCTTCAAATGATTACCTTTTATAAAGGCATTTTCAATATTTACTAAAAGAATCTGTTGAATTGCTTCCTTGAGAAGTTTGCCGTTGAATTTTTAAAAAATAAATGGAAAACTTCACATGAAGTTTTGCAAACATAAACAATAGTAGTGTTTTTACTTTTTTCAGAAAACTGCAGTGCTGAGTGTCAGAGGGCAAAGTACATATAAAATCATACATAAAAACTGTAGTTTGTGTGTTAGTGCCTCCATTAAGTTTTTATTGATTAAATAATTGAATGAATAATCAATGAAATCCTGTATGTAGGAGAGCAGGTAGAGTTTTTGTTTTGGTTAAGGTTTGGAAATAGCTCCATTAAGCACTGTACACTTAAATCCAGTCACACCAGAGAGTTTATCAGCACAGCATTCAACTAACAGCAGCTTCACTATTGTGCCTTGCTCAAGGGAACAATAGCATAGAAATCAAGATTTGATTCCTGTAGCAGTCTGTTTGGGTAATGCTAAAAATGGGCTACTTTATCAGGTAATCATAGCTTATTCTAACTCTGCACATTCACTTTGTGCTTCCTTTAGGCTTCCATTGCTCCATAAGTCAGTATGTACATGTTTTTTGAAATAACAGTGTAAACACTTTGCATTGTATGTTGTGAAGAGTCATTGGAGAAAGCCCAAATGAGACATAACAGAGTCAAGTGCAATTAAGTGCATGCTGTTCATCATGTAAAGAGTAATACCGACTGAATTTACACGATTCAAGAGTTTATCGTTCTTCAGTGCACTTGTGCAAAGGAGAACAAAATTGTATTTGTTCTGGTACCAAAGCAAAGGCAATAATATCTACATGCACGGGTCTTGAGAGGTTCATTATTGTGGAATTAGTGGAGCTGAACAATGATGCTGCATATTAAAAGTGCATTTAAAATTAGAGTGTTACTATAGTTAATGGATGTAAATTGTGTTTTGCCATACACTGATTTGTTCGCAGTGTGGATTATTAATTTTTAGTGCGATTCATCTTAATGGCCGGATTTTACATTAGCAAATGAGTTTAAAACACCTGTATGTTCAAAAATATAATCAATGCTATTCAGAGAAATCTTTGACTTAACTGCAGGTGGTTGTGTATCTGTCTTTTGCTGTATCATATTTTCTTGCCCAGTATTTCCCACAGGGATGATCTTGCTGGCGCACTGGTGTTCAAAAAACTGGGGTATGGAGACACTCCTGCACGTCACATGTCCCACTTCTGTTGTGGTGGTCGTGGCATGCTGTCTAGTGCTTGAATTGTGTCTCAAGTGCCACAAAAGTCTTTCACAACGATTTGTGTGTGCAGAACTTGTGGAGAATGTGGCATGCCTGGGACTTTCTCAGGGTCTAGTTGGCCAGGCCAGATGGTCTGGCTGAAGCTGCCTCCCCTCCCCCTTCAACAGGAGATCAAACACCGTAGCTAATGTGATGTGTAACAAGACACACTTCTATTGTTCCCGTCTCGGGGCCAGTGAATAGGCACAGAGTGTGGGAAACGGGAGATACCACACTCACAGAGAGATGGCTGACGGGAAGCCGCTCTGCGCCGCCACAGGTCTGAGCGATGACCGAGACTTTATGGCAGGAATTCAGAGCTCTCAGGCTGCTGGTGGGAGGGAAACTCGTCTTCACACACACTTGTAGACAAAGACCCCCAGCAGCCGTGTAGTGCACGCTAACTTTCAGAGGAGGCACAATTTCACACAAACATGTCGACAATGAAATCAATGGAGAAGACAGAGAATAAAGCCAAGCATGCACCTGACTTGACAGATTGGCAGTTACTGTGCCTTCAAGTGCTACAGTGATGACAAGAGAGCCACAGACATGAATTAAGAGAAATGTGCAAATGGAGAGCAAGAAAACAAGCACTGTTGTTTATATAGAAAAGTATCTGACAGGGTGCTTCCTCTAACTTTATATGGATATGATGGAGGTACCTTGATGGAAATTTACAGCACCCAATGTGACACCAAAAATATCAACAGGTCATTACTGACAGGTCAAAAATCTGCTCAGAACTGTACAGGAGGGAAGTAACTATGTATGTACATTTACTCAAGTGCTGTTGTATTATTTTAAATATTTCCATTGTATTTGTTTACTTTGTATTACTTATATTATTTGTTATTCCATGAAATACCTTGAAATACCTTCCACTTGATTTATTTCACAGATGTAGTTATAGGTTACTTACTGATAAATATTTTACATTCAACATTAGATAAGCTCATAAAAATGTTGCTGTTGTCAGGCCTTGTATGTATGAAAAGTATGAAAATCACAAAGCTGGTGTTACTGTTTGTCATCTTGCATCTTCAATTTAGTGGATTTTCATTATTTCATTACCTCCAACTTTGTAGATTTTCATTATTCATGCATTAACCTACCAGGTACCAAATACCTATTGATGCATTAATTTGCTTGTATAAGGTCCATTTCTCTTAATCAGTACTTTTTCTGTGCACATTTTACTGCTAGCACTTGTTTACTTGGTGGAAATGTTACTAGTGTGTGGATACACTCTAACTTTTCCTTAACTTTTACTTGAGTAACATATTTGAATGGATAACTTGGAATGGAGTATTTCTGTTGTGGCATTTCTACTTTGACTTAATTCAAACTTTGAATACTTCTTTCAGTATTGTAGATGGGTGTCTGAAATGTTAAATTAAGAGTCAACAGAGACACACTGCTCTGTGCCAGGCAGTGAAGCCAGTTGACTTGATTTTTCCCAGATAGACTGGGACACAGAGTTTCTGTTTGTCCTGCAACAAAAGATCAATTAACATTCCCAGTGGAGCATTGAGGAGTGGCATGGCTTTTGTAGCTCATTTACCCTGATGTTTGGGCCTGGTGGGAAACTGAGGAGATGGGACTACTCACACTGCACCCACAAGGCCGGCTTCACATCTGGGGCCAGCCAGCGATGGAGGCCCTCAGAGGCACACTGCCAGCTCGCTCATACTGCCATTAACTTGACACTAATTTGACACAGTTCATTTACAACAGAGTCTGCAGACCCTCAGGGGAAGAAAGACATTTTTTCTCCTGAGGGTCTGCAGAGCTTAAGATTTAAGGTTGCATACAGTTTTTCAGTAGAACTCATGCAGTGACTAATATGTGACTAAAAACAACAATAATACAAATTTGATCTGTTTCACCACACATAACTGAACATTAACTTCAGTGTCTGAAAAAAAATCCTCACAAACATGGAAACTAAATAATCTAAGATTAAATATCCATACTTTGAAGTGAAAACTACTTTTATAAAATGTTTGATGTAATTGTCCAAATACCAAAATAACTGACAGTCCTTTTAAAAATCAATGATAAACTAGTAATTTTGCTAACTGAATCTCTATGAGGGATGCACTCATAATGTTACAGGCTTCTATCATCATCTCTTGTCATTTACACTGATACTGTGTTAAGGCCACTTACGTTTTGAATAAGTAATATAAAGTCTCTTGAATAGAATATCATATTCTTGACTTATTTCCATGCCCTTGCACATACAAAGTTCTCCTCATGTAGGGCTTCAATTATAGAATTGATTGTAGAAATTAAATGTTTTTCTGATATCACATGACTTTCTTTCTGAGTGTGATGTATTTGGTATAAAAAGGTACATCAATTGTGCACATTTTACGCCATTTTTGTCTTTCTGCATCACCTTAAGATGAAAACACGGTTAAAATACGCCCCCGTCAATCAAAAAAACATGCTGTGCATCAAGAGGCGCACACGAGATCATTTGTTGGCTTTATCCGCTTTAAGTGCGACTCTGCACCGCACGCGGTCTTCGACTCGCGCCGCCAAGAACGTGCGCCACTTGCCTGCATTCACACCTGGGACGCGAGTCAGCAGTAGCCTTTGATCAGTGTGTGTCTCTCTTCAGATCATTGCAGTCTTTCATCGCACATTATTCCCGCGGGAAACCCTGGCGTTTTCGAGCCTGAAGAGAAAAAGTGAACTGTGCCGTTGTACAGCGCTTAGTTGGAAAAGCAACAGGTGGAAAATGAAATGTTTTACCTGCAGTTCTTCTGAAAACAACATTTTAATGTGTCCAAATGCTCCTGTCTGCATACCAGAATGCTTTTTGGAGGAAGGGAAGCTTTCTTTGAAGAGAAAATGAAAGCCTTCAGCTTATATTGTTTTATTGCAGTGAAGCATTTGGTCCTTAATTGCAGTTACCACCCCTTTGAAGATGCTCACTTTTGTGTGTACCACTTCCCCTTATTTTACATCTAAAAATTAATTTCTGACCTTCAGTCCATGATAAATTCTCAGATGACAGCTTGATAAAGTGTTAATTACCTGTTGCTTATCTTGAGAAACATGCCTGGCACAGACACATGCTCTCTGAGTTATTGACCTGTCTTCCATTGTTGTGCTGGGAGTCCCACTGGTCAGAGTGTGGGAACCCCAGCCCTGCCTGAGCCACATGGCTTTGTTATGCTAATCTCTCAGTATAAATTGAGGAGCAGCTCTCCCAGAGACATCAGAGCTAACACTGCCATCCAGAAGAAGCTGCTAACTTCACCTGCACAGACATGGCTCCTTGCTCCACCAACTACTCCTCTATTCACCACATCAGGATCTCTGAGAAAGACAACATCAAAGTGAGTACTGGAGGGGATTTTAATGGCTTTGCATCAGCTGGTTCAGTACAAATGTCTGACTGTTTATTGCTGAATTTGAATCATGAGCTTACCTACCTGTCTCCTCTTCTCCCAGTTGAGAAAACCTATTGTGGAGAAAATGCGCAGAGATCGCATCAACAGCTGTATCGAGCAACTCAAGATCATTCTGGAGAAGGAGTTCCACAAGCAGGAGCACAACTCCAAGCTGGAGAAAGCCGACGTCCTGGAGATGACTGTGAGCTTCCTGAGGCAGCAGCTGCAGCAGGGCCTCTGTCAGAGCAACTACAACCAAGGTTACTCTCATTGCTGGAGGGACTCTGTGCACTTCCTCTCAGCTGGATCCAACACGGAAGCCTCTGTCACTCCTCTGCAGGGCCTCCAGCAGCAGGAGCAGCAGTTCCATCAGGCCCAGAGAGCCAGCAGCTCCTCCCCAGTCTGCTCCACCCTTAGGCCCACCACACTGCAGGACAGCAGCAGCAGCAGCAGCAGCAGCAGCAGCAGCAGAGGTCTCGTGTGGAGGCCTTGGTAGAGACTCTGATACACAGACACTCTGAGACCTGAGGGGACCTGCGCTTTCCCTCACAATGTAGGAAATGTATTTCCAGCCTGCTCATTCATGGTGGGTTTCCTTATTGACTCATCACATTGATGGATAAGTAGTAAAAGCGAAGGCTCTCACTTATTTGAAGATTGCTTTGACTTTGATTCACATCTGATTTTTGCTTTTTGTTTGTGTTTAAAGCTGGAGGTTGATTTTGGGTGACGATGGTTTTGTCAAATCTTGTGAAATGACTGTTTACTCCAGTGGAGTTTATCTTTGGACTGCTTGATGTAACAGTATATATCTGCCATACTGTGTTATACTGACAGCTGCTGTTGAGAATATTTCTCTTCTGTTTTGAATTATCTATGCCAAATTTTATGTTAGAGGATGATGATGATGATATGTGTGTTTGTGCGTGTGGATGAACATATTAATATTTTTTAATGGGATGTTGATATTGCTGTTTTGCTATCACATTTTGGCTCTTAAAACCCATTCCTAACATTCGTATGACAAAAAACAATAAAAAGATACAATCCTTAAAAAAACACTGATTCCAGATTTTTTATTTCAAAAACCAAGTGTACATTTTTATATTGTTATAGAGAATTAAAAAAATGTCCCTTTAGGGGCGCCCCTGGAAGCTCACCCAGTACAGCGTGCCCCATATACAAGTCCTTACCACAGCAGCCCCGAACCCAGCCCGTGGCCCTTTGCTCCATGTCATCCCCTCTCTCGCCGACATTGTCTGTCTCCTGTCTCTCTTCAGCTGTTCCTATCAAATAAAGGCAAAAAAGTGTATTTATAATGATTACATATTTAAATATATTTTTAATAAAGGTAATTTCATATCAGCATCTTTTTTTGCCAGTTTTCATCATGAACCTCTGTTTAACACTGTCCTGAGCTTGTCTTTACTTCGGGGAAGATCATGTGATGTTTGGTCCAGGAAGCAACAGATATCAGGATGATTATGTTAATACATAATACTCAAGTACTCAATACATTTCCCTTTTTTGACATGACAGCATTTCTTTGAATTTTATGAACCCAGAGCTCATTCTGCTACAACAGAAGAAATGTGCACACATTAAGACCCAAGCAAAGTGTTGAGTGGCCTTGTGTACAAATAATATTTTTGACTGAAAACTAAAGGAAGGTTTAAATCGTGGAAGAAAAAGTATCAGTTGGAATTTATAGATCTACACATGGCAATATGAATTTTTATCTGTATTTATCAAAGAATTCTCAGATTCCTGGAAAAACCATCAAATGACAACAAACAATCTTCAATTATACCATGTTAAAAACTAAATTAGCTACCATGTCATAAGAAAACACACACACACACACATTTCTTTCACTGTCCCTGTGGGGGACAGTCATTGACATAATGCTTTCCTTAGCCCCTTACCCTGAATGCCACAACTAAATGCCTAACCTTAACCCTTACCCTAACTCTACCCTTAACCTAATTGTAACATGCACCCTAAAACCAAGTCTTAATCCTCTCTACACAAGTCCTCATGGGTTAGTGTGCATTCGGGTAAAATACATACTGTATTCACCATTAATAGATCTACACAACACTGAAAGAAAAGTAAAAATATATTTTATTTAAATCCAAATTTAAGCTGTGGAAAACTCTTTCTAGCATGTGTTTCACCATTAAATCCTGTTTCCAATACACAGCATTCACTTACAATAAAATGCATTACAATAGAATACACAGCATACACAAATGACCTACACTGTTAGCCACTGTCTCTTGGCATTTTGTCAAATACTTTCCTCCTTTATTAAAGGCAAATAAGTCACAAGTGACATGTTCAGTAAACCACTCTAGTTTCAAACACAATGTGACATAAATCTTCAGAACAAGTTTATCTTCACACAATGAATATATTTTCAGTTACATAAAGGAACAAAACACTTATAATAACCTCACTGTGAGGCATGGGGATACTGTGATATCATTTTACCGAAAGGAGCAGTGTTGCAGTAAGTGTTGTGTTGTGAATGATCTCCAGTGTGAACATGTGTTTAAGAGGATAGAATCTGTGTTACGTATCTTCTCATCAATATGATGAAACACTAAAAACATTCAGTAACGCCATGAATGAGCAGGCTGGAAATACATTTCCTACATTGTGAGGGAAAGCGCAGGTCCCCTCAGGTCTCAGAGTGTCTGTGTGTCAGAGTCTCTACCAAGGCCTCCACACGAGACCTCTGCTGCTGCTGCTGCTGCTGCTGCTGCTGCTGCTGCTGCTGCTGCTGCTGCTGTCCTGCAGCGTGGTGGGTCTAAGGGTGGAGCAGACTGGGGAGGAGCTGCTGGCTCTCTGGGCCTGATGGAACTGCTGCTCCTGCTGCTGGAGGCCCTGCAGAGAAGAACCTTGGTTGTAGTTGCTCTGACAGAGGCCCTGCTGCAGCTGCTGCCTCAGGAAGCTCACAGTCATCTCCAGGACGTCGGCTTTCTCCAGCTTGGAGTTGTGCTCCTGCTTGTGGAACTCCTTCTCCAGAATGATCTTGAGTTGCTCGATACAGCTGTTGATGCGATCTCTGCGCTTTTTCTCCACAATAGGTTTTCTCAACTGGGAGAAGAGGAGACAGGTAGGTAAGCTCATGATTCAAATTCAACAATAAACAGTCAGACATTTGTACTGAACCAGCTGATGCAAAGCCATTAAAATCCCCTCCAGTACTCACTTTGATGTTGTCTTTCTCAGAGATCCTGATGTGGTGAATAGAGGAGTAGTTGGTGGAGCAAGGAGCCATGTCTGTGCAGGTGAAATGAGCAGCTTCGTCAGTGTGACACTGTAAGCTCTGATCTCTCTGGAAGAGCCACTCTTCATTTTATAGTGAGTTATTAGCATAACAAAGCAATGTGGCTCAGGCAGGGCTGGGGTTTGTAACAATGGGACACACATCAATAACTGGTGAAGCAATCACAGGCTGACCAGTAGAGATAACACCATTCCCAAGATATATATCAGACTGAGAATGATATGCTGTCAGTCTTTTATCAGGGGCTGTTGCTTATCTCATACTCCAGTTACACAGGGGAACACAGGCAGTATCTCCTGATGTGCTTCCAGGGAATAATTAAACAGGATTTAATGCATTGGTAGCATCCAGGGAAAAGGTAGTGAAAGTAAGCATGCTATTATAGATGTTATTGCTAGTGTGCAACTAAGACATTTCTTCAGGTTTTTTATTATAATAATTTGGATATTTCAGATTTTTGCACATTTTGTTCCTTCAACTCCTTTGCAAAAAGTCTCAGAAAACGTCATTATACAGACTCTAATGTCACTGTTACAAATGACGTTTCATTCCAAATGAGACCATTTCACATATACTAATAATGTGAGGAATTTTAGGATAAATTAAATATTAGTTAAATAAACAGCAAATTCCACTCCGCTGAACCTGCAGATTTAATGACATCTAGACTGTGATTTGTTGAATTTGGAGCAAGAAAGGAGAATCAAATGAGACTATTAGAGGTTGTTGATGTCTGCTGGTACTAAGCAGCAGGTAAATGGGTTAACATGTTTTCTGCATTGATTTCAGTTTCTTGGATGTCCCACCATACAAACCAGAAATCGCCTCATTGTAGTCTTTTGGAGCAAGTTTTGACCACTGTTGAGTCCTACTGTATCTGTCAGACCAACTTTACCCTACACTGTACTAATCAAGGTAAGTGTGAAAAAGATGGTCCAGGCTTTTGATGAAACACATTTTAAATATTGTGTGATGATGAATATTAATTTTCCAAAATGCAATGGATCAAAAAGCTTGTCAAAATAAACTCTTCCCAACAGCACCTTGCTCTGGTCACTGGTGTGCTGATAACAAAACTCCTGCTTGTTCACCCATGGCACACTTCTATTGTTGACTGAGGGTATTAAGCCGTGAGTGGACGGAGAGACTGTGGGAAAACCGAGCTCCGACTCTACTCACACATCTACTGGTCAATAGCGCTGACCTCCCAGCCACAAAAGGCCTTTTCATCTCTCCTCTCAAACAACAGCCAACAGCAGCACTGTGTATGTGTGTGTCCGTGTGTGGTTGCACGTGCACACAGACCCAAGACAGGCCAATTGTGCATTTATTTGAAATGCAATGAGATGTTACGTCATGCTGCAATGCTGAACCTTATTTTTCTGTGACCTGCTGCCACTTGTTGTCAAATCCCTGGAAATATGATCTCATCACTTGTTTTGTCGACCCAAGCTGACATTTGTAAACCATAAAAGCTTTTACAGGTCACTTAATCAAATATAAAACATCTCAAAAACAACAGAAACAGACAAGGCTGTCTTTTCTCCAACACATAAACTTTTTGATCAAGATTGTTATCTTTATTTTATAAATACTTGTGAGGTTTTCTACAAATTATTTTCAGTTTCAGGTATTCTGGAAACAAGTGAAACTTCCTCAGAAACATGAAATGGTCTCACACTAGTGGCATCTATTTTGTTTTTCATAGAAAAATTCAACCGTTATTAGTGCGACAGTCCCTAGTACAGCTGCCAGGGGACGCTGTTGATTCTCTCCAACAGCACACACACATCCATTTATTTGGTGTCATTACTTAGTAGTGGTGGCACACTGCCAGCTTGATTTTTTTTCTCTCCTCTGTCCGTGTTGACGAGATGTAAAATGTATCATTTAGTATGTCATTTAGTGTGTCTTTTGTGAACTGATATAAGGAAACGAGAATCTCAGTTTTAGAAATATTAAATAAGGATGATTTTGACAGTGCTGTTGATGGGATGTAACTATAGATATCTGTGTTGAAAAGATTTTTTTTTTTCGAAAAGGTTCCATAGGCCTTTCTCACAGCAGACATTCTGATATAAAACAGTAGGAAAAAGCACAGGTGAAAACAATAAAATAAACGATGGCTGAATTCCATTTAGTTGCTTCCGTTTCAGGGTCCTGGTATTGTGGATGCTGGCTCATTGAGCGTGTTTACATGCACACAAGTATCCTGGTTTTGAGTCTTATCCTGGTTTTTATCATTTTCAGGATATGATGAATGGAACAAGAGAAACCTGGTTATTCACATCTCTGTATGCATGATTCTAACAGTATCAGGTTTCTCATAATCTGCGTGCAGTTTGTGTCTCGATTTCCCACCAGAATTAGCAGAAACCAACATAAGGTGCTCACATGCCACAGTATCACAGTTACATATCCAGGTTTCTGAAACCGGGATGTTGTGTTTACATG